>NW_023594128.1:0-16355 GCF_014839805.1 Manduca sexta
TGGCCGACCCTCCTCGAGATGCTCGACGAGGCGCGCGTGTATAATACGCTCAAAAGTTTGGCGACCTCGTCGAGCAGCACGATGGGGTAGGCCGACGGCGACTCTGCGGGTCTCCCCTTCTAAGCAGGACGAGCTTCCCGACTTTCCAACGCGCCGGGAAGACGCCCTGCACCATACAGGCGGAGAATAGACTGCGGAGCCGCGGCCCCAAGTACTGAGGGCTAACACCCAGGCTTTCCCGGGATGCTGTCGAGACCCGGGGCGGTGTTTTTGCCCCGCAGTCGAAACACTGCCGCCCGCATTTCCGCGGGCGAAACCTCTGGAATATCCCTTGCCGAAAGCTCTGACGACGATGACGCCACTTCCGGTGGCGCCATCGGTGGAGGAGTGGTCTCCCGGTGGCCGGGAACAAGGCCGCGACAACGTTGGCCAACAGATCTGGCCTGAGACTCTCCGACAGTGGGGGCGCCGCCGAACGAAGCTTGTTCATAACTAGCTTGTATGGGCGCCCCCACGGGTCCGCGTCGAGAGTCTCCAAAAACTCCCTACGTGCCGCGACCTTGGCCCTATGAATGGCCACCCGCAGCGCTCTTCGCCTCTTTGTAGAGGCCGTAGAGCTGCCGCCCTGGTCTTCGTGCTCACTGCTGCGAATGCGGCGGCGGCGATGCCTGGCGCATCGGCGGCGCGCAGCCACGCATGACGCGCGCAACTGAGCTAACTCCGCCGACCACCAGTACACCTCCCGCGGGGAGGACGACGGAGCGCCCGGGGCATGGCGGCGTCGCAGACATCCGACATTGCCTCCCCGAACCACCTGCCTCCTGCTCTACCCGAACCGGACCCTCCGGCTCGGGGAGCCACGACATTGCCAGAGCGGCCAGCCTCTAGGCCTCCTTTGTCGAGGCGCCTTAACGCCCACCGCGGGCCGTCCTGTCGAGGGGCACTCGGTCCACCAATATTGGGCCGGATACTCGGGGCGCGGAGACATCGAACCTTATATAACGGTGGTCCGACAGCGTCTCCACGCCCACGAGGACTCTCCAGCCCTGACACGACGTGCGACGGCGGGCTCCCAAACGACAAATCCACAATAGACCCGCCGTTGTGCCGCACGCACGTGTCCACCGACCCCTGTTCAGGACGACCGACGGAAATCGCCCATTTCTCCAGGACCTCACCGCGAGCGTCGGTCGCCGGCGAACCCCAGACCGCGGACTTCGCGTTGAAGTCGCCGGCGACGATCGCCGGGTGAGGTTGGCCCTGCTCAACCAGGGCCCCCAGCCGAACGAGAAAGGATTCGAACTCGGCCAGAGGTCTGTTGGGGGATTTTGCACCGACCACTGCGCCAGGCTTTGGGACAACAGGTCCTGGGCGCGGGCGCAGTGGTTGATGTTCGCCTGGAGGAAGCTTAGGTCCATTATTGATGGGCGATCTCCTCCACGTCCATCTCGGCCACTGGTTGCAGGGCCTGCCGCCTGCGGCTGGGACAGAACCTCAGCCGCGGCGGCATTCCTTCCTGGGGGCGGCGCCGGTTGCGTCGGGAGGGGCAGAACAAGCCTTCCCCGAGCCGGTGCCTGGCGGCCTGCCGGCGGCAGCGCAGACTGCGCAGTTCGCCGGGGCCTTGCACTCACGGGCTTTGTGGCCCGCTTGACCGCAGCGGTAGCAAAGGTCGCTGCGGTCCACCGCGCAGTCGCAGCGCTCCCGGACGTGTCCGGACTCCAGGCACCGGAAGCACCGCATCGGCCGCGACTCGAGGACGGTCACCCGAGCCGCGGTCCAGCCAATAAGTATGCGGGCCGCCCCCTAACCTTTTGCGCCGCCTTAATAGGCATCCTGACCCAGGCTGTCCCTACACCGGATCGATCAGGGCGAATTTGCCCAACTTTATCGCCTCTACGGCGCACTCACCGGCCTTGGAGAGGGCCGCTGCGACTGATTCTGGGGTGGCTGTATAGTCCAGCTCACTTAGCCGCAGTTCCATTCTTCGTGGGCCGGGAGATTTTGATATCTTCCGACCCTTGCGAAACACTCCCTCAGCCTTGCGGCGAGGGAGTCGGCCCTCTCTTCAGAATTCGCCCCGGGCACCTCGTACATTGGGGCGCCCGTGGCCGCAAACTTTGGCCTCATCTTGCTTATTTCAAGGCCGGTGAGGTCTACCTTATTTTGGGCGTCCGTCAGACGCTCTTGTAAGTTAGGCCCTTCGCAATTGCTGCTGGTGTGAGAGATGACTACGGCCGCAGAACGTGGCGGCCGCAGTTTTGGCCTTCCGGCGCGTCGGTTTCGGCGGTGCGTGCTATTTGTTGGCGCTGCTGCCGGCTTCTTCTTCTTTCTTCTGACCACCTCGACCCACGGCGTGTCCACGTTAGCCGGGGCTGGCGGCAGCACGCGGGCTCTGGAGCAGGTTGGGCTGGAGGCGGTCCGTTCTTCTTGCCCTTTGGGGCTTTTGTTTCGGCGTCTCTCTCCTTCGGTCCTGGTCTTCGCCGTCGCTGCCGTCGTAGTCGCCGGGGCGGTGGAGGGACCCGCGAGGGGTTGTGGCGGCGCACTGGAGGGCCCAGCGACTGGGGCAGGGAGGGGGGCGGGAGCGGGAGCGGGTTGGGCTGTTCCCTTCTCTTTCCTTTTCCCTTTGCTCTTGGCCGGGTTATTGTTCGGCGCCCCTCAAACATATCCGCTCGTCACGGGGAGTTCTGTGTCCCCAGAGGCGGTCCTTCTTTCGTGGGCGAGGGTGGGCCTTTGGGCTGGCCCCATCAGGGCCGACTCCAGCCTGGCTTGGACCCTCGCTTCCACCATCGCCAGCATCTCCTCCGTCGATGACTTGTTTGCGGACGCCTCCAGGTCTTCGAGGCGTCGTTTTAGGGTGGCATTCTCTCCTTCATGGCCTTCATGTTGGCTTCAAGACGGGCACTGTGTTCCTGCCACTTCTTTATTTCCTCCTCGAGGCGCGCAATGACAGCGGACTCAGGCTGTTCCACGTACTTCACGATCTTGTCCGTGACCCAGTTAAGCGCCTTCGAAGTGCCTTTAGGTTGCCTGACTCACGACATTGCGAACAACCTGGGTGCACTTACGGAGGTCTTCCTTGAGTACTGGACGGTCTCTTCGGTGTCTGATATTCTGGGGACCGGCGACTTGATAAATTGCAGCTGGTCCTCCAGCTCCTTCTCTGCGTCTTTCCGCGCCGCTTCCCGTTGTAGCCTGTCACGCTCCAACTGGGCTTTCTTGAGGCCGACGTACTTGCCCACTGAGGGCGGGCGTCCTCTCATTCTGCCGTCGATCGCCTGCGTCTTCGGCGCCGGTTCGTCGGTGTCGCTGGTCAAACTGAGCTGCGAAAAGCTGTTTCTTGTTTGCGACTTCCTTCTCCAAAGAGCTTTGCTCCTCACGGTAGAGCCACTCGCTCGAGTCCGTGTCCAGGCTCAACGGCTGCGCGAATTCGGCTGCCACCTCCATGGGCATCGCGCCCGTTATCTCCTTCGCTACATCTTCGTCGTTGGGCTTGCACCCTTCGACCACCGCCTCTCCGGACGAAACCGGAGAAGGCAACTTCGTCAATAAAATTATTGGGGTTTTGTTTTGATTGGGTTTCCATAATTGTTCCCACGAGTATGGGGAAAGGGTGGTCCGCCCAGGCAGAGCCCCCTGTACCTGGGTAAGCCTAGCGTAACCCGCACAGAGTGTCGGCCGGTACTCTGGCGGGGTCGCACTCGAGACCGAACTACCCATCGGCCATGCATCCCTCGCGGTGCGCCGCCGCTTGAGATTCGGGGTGATTTTTATAGAGGTTTTCTTCCTCGCGGGCCGGGCGGTTAAGCCAAGACCCTCGGTCCGGCAGGAGCGCGAGACATATCCACAGACCTCCATACCGGTTTACGATTTATGACGGTGGCAATGAAGGGGAAAATCCCCCCCACTGCCTGCTCGGGGCGGGGTGAGCGCACACCGAGCCCGCCGACACCCCCGGGACGGAACCGGGAGCTGCCCGAAATGGGCCCCACGACGTTGGCCTAGTCGACGGCGGGAAATATCGTCAGCGGGCCTACTCGCCAACGCCACAAGTGACGGAGAGACTGGTCGACGACGACACTGTCCGACGGCGTAACTAGACGGCGGCCGCCGCAAGAGGCGACGACCGTCAACAACTCGTTGTCAGGATATTCGCCGGCGAGCAGATCAGCCTGATCGGTCTGATCGACGCGCCGTTGCCCAGGGTGCACCACGAGGAGGTTTCCTGACCTAGCACCCCAACCTAACCTAACCTAACCTAACCTAACCTAAC
Organism: Manduca sexta; assembly: GCF_014839805.1. Taxonomy (NCBI): domain Eukaryota; kingdom Metazoa; phylum Arthropoda; class Insecta; order Lepidoptera; family Sphingidae; genus Manduca; species Manduca sexta. The sequence continues at coordinate 4,271 of NW_023594128.1, forward strand.
CTAACCTTTTTTTTTGGTTTCGCGGAGAAAGTGCCTTATGACTACCGCCCAGCCTTCGCGGGGGGCGACTGAGCGGTTATGTTGGGGTCACCGTGCCTTACGACCCGACGTTGCGCCGCCCGGAATTGATGTAGACCTTCGGGCGACCGCCGGGCCGAGTCCCTAACCTATGTACAACGCACGGCATACCAACTAAAACTCCGCGGTGGCCCTCTTCGGCGCATTAGGGACGGCTGCGGGCTTCCTCTGACGTTGAAATGTCTAGTCTGCGACCGCAACCGCCCCTGCGCGGTGCCGCCTTGCGGCCCGTCTCCTATGGGGGGCTCCCAAAGCCCCCGCGCACCGAAGGACGCCCTCGGCGTCTACGGCAGCATGAGGCCAACACCACACTGCCGCCCATCCCGGGGGTCAACCGAAAGTGTGCGATGAACGCACTACACGCACTGAAAAGTGCGCGCGCACTAGGACGGACAGCCCCTGCTGCCCGCCGACGACCCCTTCGTGGCCCCTATTAGTCGCCTTTTACGACAGGCAGGGGATACCGTGGTGGTATTCTCCAAACGCCCCCATTCCACAGGGCGGGAGACGCCGGTCAGTCGTCCACCCGGCGCCTCCTACGTCTCCTCTGACGGCGGGAGGGATCCTCCCTCTCTCGATCCCTCTCGGCACTCTCCTTCTGCGAGAGGACCACCTCGCAGAAGTGGGCCACCGCACGCCAGGCCTCCGGGCTGCCGACCATGGAAGCGACCACGGCCGGCAGCGAGAGGTCTCCTCCGACGACTGACACGAGAGCGCTGCGCTCATCGTCCCAGGCTGGGCAAGACTCCAACGTATGTTGGGCCGTATCCCGCGGGCAGTTGTCACAATGGTGACACACGGCGCAACTATCCTACTATCTGACACAGGTACTCCCCGAAGCACCCATGCCCGGTGAGCACCTGCGTCAGGCGAAATGTCGCCGCGCCGTGGCGCCTGTCCAGCCACTGTGCAAAGACAGGACGCACTGCCGCTACGGCCCGAAGCCCCGCTGACGGGGCCTCCAGCCTGAGACGCCACTCCTCCACGGCGGCTCGCCGTAAGGAGGCCCTTTTGGCCTCCACCTCTTTCAGGGCCGGACGCTGCCCGTTCCTGAACGCCTCCTCCCTCCAATGAAAAGTATCGGAGAGGGCTTTGGCGTCCAGATCCCAGGGCAGGAATCCGGCCAAAAGACAAGCCGCCTCGTACGAGACCGTGCGGTACGCCCGTATGGCCCGCTGCGCTACGACCCGCTGCGGGCCCCGCAGGAGAGCGGCAGAACGCCCTCCCAGGGCGTCAGCCCAGACCGGGCTGCCGTACAACGCCATAGACCGCACGACCCCGTGGTACAACCTTCGGCAAGGGATACCAGGACCTTTCCCAGGTTGGGCAGCAGGCTAGAAAGAGCGCCCGCTGCCCTGGACAACTTTGTCCGCAACTTTTCAAAATGGGCGCGGAATTCCCACCGGCTGTCCAAAATCAGACCTAAATACTTCATCGTTTTACCGATGGGAATCCGCACCCCCTCAACCACGATGTGGGCACCGGCCGGTGGCCCCCGCCGAGGCCCGTGGAAACAGATGGCCTCGGTCTTCTCGAGGGCCACCTCCAAACCTAAACGCCTGATTCGGCTCACTACGTGGCCGGTGCCCACCGCCGCCAGGATCGCGGCGTCCTGGAAAGTCTTAGACGTCGCCGTGACCAACGTGTCATCCGCATAACACGTCACGTCGACGCCCCAGAGATTGGCACCACGGAGCACCCAGTCGTACCCGATGTTCCACAAGAGAGGGCCTAGAACCGACCCCTGTGGAACACCGCACGACATCGCTCTTCGGTGCCACCCGTCGGCGCCGGATACACCACGTACCTGTCGGAGAGGTACGCGCGCACCAGACGCCTGAGATAGGGCGGCACCACGTGGTACCGCAGTGCTTCGTTGATGCATGGCCAGGGGAGCGAATTGAAAGCGTTAGAAATGTCTAACGAGACGGCGATAATCACCATTCCCCTGGCCACTGCTTCCTCCGCCTGCGACTTGACCCGCAGAATCGCGTGGACAGTTGAGCGTCCACTCCTAAAACCAAACTGTTTGTCGGCCAAAATTTGGACCGACCCTCTCGAGATGCTCGACGAGGCGCGCGTGTATAATACGCTCAAAAGTTTGGCGACCTCGTCGAGCAGCACGATGGGCCGGTAGGCCGACGGCGACTCTGCGGGTCTCCCCTCTTTCTTAAGCAGGACGAGCTTCCCGGTCTTCCACCGCGCCGGGAAGACGCCCTGCACCATACAGGCGGAGAATAGGCTACGGAGCCGCGGCCCCAGGTACTCGAGGGCTAACACCCAGGCTTTCCCGGGGATGCCGTCGAGACCCGGGGCGGTGTTTTGCCCCGCAGCCGAAACACTGCCGCCCGCATTTCCGCGGGCGAAACCTCTGGGATATCCCTTGCCGAAAACGACGATGACGCCACTTCCGGTGGCGCCATCGGTGGAGGAGTGGTATCCTCGGTGGCCGGGAACAAGGCCGCGACAACGTTGGCCAGGGGGGGGCGCCGCCGGACGAAGCTTGTTCATGACGAGCTTGTATGGGCGCCCCCACGGGTCCGCGTCGAGAGTCTCCACAAACTCCTTACGTGCCGCGACCTTGGCCCTGTGCACGGCCACCCGCAGCGCTCTCTTCGCCTCTTTATAGAGGCCGTAGAGCTGCCGCTCCCGGTCTTCATGGTCTCGTGCGCGAATACGGCGGCGGCGATGCCTGGCGTATCGGCGGCGCGCAGCCACGCAAGACGCGCGCAACTGCGCTAACTCCGCCGACCACCAGTACACTCTCCCGCCGCGGAGGACGACGGAGCGCCCGGGGCATGGCGGCGTCGCAAACGTCCGACATTGCCACCCCGAACCACTCCGCCTCCTGCTCGACCCTCACCGGACCCTCCGGCTCGGGGAGCCACGAGACTGCCAGAGCGGCCAGCTCTAGGGCCTCCTTGTCGAGGCGCCTTAATGCCCACCGCGGGCCGTCCTGACCAGGGGCACTCGGTCCACCAATGGGCTGGTTACGTTGACTCGTGGGCGCGGCGACATCGAACCTTATATATCGATGATCCGATAGTGTCTCCGCGTCCACGAGGACCCTCCAGCCACGGACACGACGTGCGACGACGGGGCACCCAAACGACAAATCAACGATTGACCCGCCGTTGTGCCGCACGCACGTGTCCACCGACCCCTGTTCAGAACGGCCAGGCCGACGGAGATCGCCCATTCCTCCAGGACCTCACCGCGAGCGTCGGTCGCCGGCGAACCCCAGACCGCGGATTTCGCGTTGAAGTCACCGGCGACGATCGTCGGGTGAGGTTGGCCCTGCTCAACCAGGGCCCCCCAGCCGAACGAGGAAAGATTCGAACTCGGCCAGGGTCTGTTGGGGAGAAATAAACTCCAACTATCCACAATTCCCCCAACAGAGCCGCGACGCATCCCTGGCCCTTCTCGACTTTTGCGAAGGGCGGGGAGCCAGCGGCACCCTGGGTGATGATGGCCACCGACCCGTCGATGTCCCCTACCCAGTTATCTCGGGGCGGGACAAAATACGGTTCGGCGACCACGGCCACTTGCACCGACCACTGCGCCAGGCTTTGGGACAACAGGTCCTGGGCGCGGGCGCAGTGGTTGATGTTCGCCTGGAGGAAACTTATATCCATTATTGATGGGCGATCTCCTCCACGTCCATCTCGGCCACTGCCTGTTGCGGTGGGCTCTGCCGCCTGCGGCTGGGACAGAACCTCAGCCGCAGGCGCATTCCTTCTTTGGGGCGGCGCCGGTTGCGACGGGAGGGGCAGCGCATGCCTTCCCCTAAGCGGTGCCCGGCGGGCCTGCCAGCGGCCGCGCAGACTGCGCAGTTCGGCGGGGCCTTACATTCTCGGATCTTGTGGCCCGCCTGGCCGCAGCGGTAGCAAAGGTCGCTGCGGTCCACTGCGCAGTCGCAGCGCTCCCGGACGTGCCCGGACTCCAGGCACCGGAAACACCGCATTGGCCGCGACTCTAGGACGGTCACCTTAGCCGCGGTCCAGCCTATTAAGATGCGGCCCGCCCCCTTGACCTTTTGGGCCGCCTTTATGGGCATTTTCACCCAGGCGGTCCCTACACCTGACCGATCGGGGCGAATCTGCCCTACTTTAATTAGCTCCGAGGAGCACTCACCGGCCTGGAGAGGGCCGCTGCGACTGACTCCGGAGTGGCCGTGTAGTCCAGCTCCGTCAGCCGCAGTTCTACAGTCTTTGTGGGTCGGGATACTTTCATCCTCCGACCCGAGGCACTCCCTCAGCCTTGCGGCAAGGGAGTCGGCCCTCTTCGGAGTTGGCCCCGGGCACCTCGTACATTGGGGCGCCCGTGGCCGCAAACTTGGCCTCAACCTGCTGATATCAAGGCCGGTGAGGTCAACTCTCGCCTGGGCGTCCGTCAGTACTTGTTTGTACGACAGCCCCTTGGCCACCGCCGACGGCGTTAGGGAAATGATAACCGCCGCGGAGCGTGGCGGCCGCAATTTGGGCTCCGCCCTGCGCGTCGGCTGCGGCGGCTGTGCATTGGCCGCTTGCGCTGTAGCGGGCTTCCCTTTCTTTGACTTCTTGGCCACCACTACCCACGGCGTATCCATTGACGCAGGGGCCGGCGGCAGCAACCTTTTTTTTTTTTTTTTTTTTTTGTTTTCGCGGAGAAAGTGCCTTATGACTACCGCCCAGCCTTCATGGGGGGCGACTGAGCGGTTATGTTGGGGTCACCGTGCCTTACGACCCGGCGTTGCGCCGCCCGGATTTGATGTCAGCCTTCGGGCGACCGCCGGGCCGAGTCCCTAACCTATGTACAACGCACGGCATACCAACTAAAACTCCGCGGTGGCCCTCTTCGGCGCATTAGGGACGGCTGCAGGCTTCCTCTGACGTTTGTCTAAGACTACAACTGCAGCCGCCCTGCGCGGTGCCGCCTAGTGCGGCCCGTCTCCTATTGTGGGGGCTCAGAAGCCCCCGCGCACCGAAGGACGCCCTCGGCGTCTACGGCAGCATGAGGCCTACTGCACACTGCCGTCCATCCCGGGGGCCAACCGAAAATTGTGCAAGAGCGCACAAAAAATGCACTAGGGCGGACAGCCCCCTGCTGCCCGCCGACGACCCCCATCGTGGCCCCTATTAGTCGCCTTTACGACAGGCAGGGGATACCGTGGTGGAATTCTCCAAACGCCCCCAATCCACAGGGCGGGAGACGCCGGTCAGTCGTCCACCCGGCGCCTCCTACGTCTCCTCTGGCGGCGAGAGGGATCCTCCCTCTCCCGATCCCTCTCGGCACCCTCCTTCTGCGAGATGACCACCTCGCAGAAGTGGGCCACCGCACGCCAGGCCTCTCGCTGCCGACCATGGAAGCGACCACGGCCGGCAGCGAGAGATCTCCTCCGACGACTGATCTGAGAGCGCTGCGCTCTTCGTCCCAGGCTGGACACAACGCCAAAGTGTGTTGAGCCGTATCCAGCGGGCAGTTGTCACAATGGTGACACACGGCCGACACCTCCGTACCACCGATCCGGCACAGATACTCACCGAAGCAGCCATGCCCGGTGAGTACCTGTGTCAACCGAAAGGTTGCCGCACCGTGGCGCCTGTCCAGCCACTCGGCAAAGACAGGCCGCACTGCCACGACGGTCCGGAGCCCCGCTGACGGGGCCTCCAGCCTGAGACGCCACTCCTCCACGGCGGCTCGCCGTAGGGAGGCCCTCATGGCCTCAACCTCCTTCGGGGCCGGACGCTGCCCGCGACTGAACGCCTCCTCCCGCCAGTGGAATACCTCTGACAGGGCTCTGGCGTCCAGATCCCAGGGCAGGAATCCGGCCAAAGACAAGCCGCCTCGAACGAGACCGTGCGGTACGCCCTGATCGCCCGCTGCGCTACTACCTCGCTGCGGGCCCCGCAGGAGAGCGACAGAACGCTCCCCCAGGGCGTCAGCCCAAACAGGGCTGCCGTACAGTGCCATGGACCGCACGACCCCGTGGTACAACCTTCGGCAAGGGATACCAGGACCTTCCAGGTTGGGCAGCAGGCTTGAAAGAGCGCCCGCTGCCCGGGACAATTTTGTCCGCAACACCGTGAAATGGGCGCGAAACTCCCATCGGCTATCTAAAACCAAACCCAAGTACTTCATACTCTTGCCGATGGGAATCCGCACCCCCCCCACAACGATGTGGGCACCGGCCGGTGGCCCTCTCCGAGGCCCATGAAAACAGATGGCCTCGGTTTTCTCGAGGGCCACCTTCAGCCCCAAGCGCCGAATGCGATCGACTACATGGCCGGTGCCCACCGCCGCCAGGATTGCGGCATCCTGGAAGGTCCCTGATGTCGCCGTGACCAGCGTGTCGTCAGCGTAGCAGGTCACGTCGACACCCCGGTGGTTGGTACCACGGAGCACCCAGTCGTACCCGATGTTCCACAGGAGAGGGCCCAAAACCGAGCCCTGTGGAACACCGCACGACATCGCTCTTCGGTGCCACCCGTCGACGCCCGGATACACCACGTCCCTGTCAGACAGATACGCGTGCACCAGACGCCGAAGATAGGGCGGCACCACGTGATACCGCAGTGCTTCGTGGATGCAGGGCCAGGGCAGCGAGTTAAATGCGTTGGAGATATCCAACGATATCGCTATAACTACGCTGCCTCTGGCCACTGCTTCCTCCGCCTGTGACTTCACCCGCAGAATCGCGTGGACGGTAGAACGTCCCTCCTGAAACCGTATTGGTTGTCGGCCAGATCTGGACCGACCCTCTCGAGATGCTCGACGAGGCGAGCATGGACGATGCGCTCGAAGAGTTTGGCGACCTCGTCGAGCAGCACGATGGGCCGGTAGGCCGACGGCGACTCTGCGGGCCGTCCTCCTTCTTCAGCAGGACGAGCTTCCCGGTTTTCCAACGCGCCGGGAAGACGCCCTGCTCCAAACAGGCGGAGAATAATCTGCGGAGCCTCGGACCCAGGTGCTCGAGGGCTAGCACCCACGCTCTACCGGGGATGCCGTCGAGCCCTGGGGCCGTGTGTTTGCTCCGCAGTCGAAGCACCGCCGCCCGCAATTCCGCGGGCGACACCTCCGGGATATCCCTTGCCGAACTCATTACCGACGATGACGCCACTTCCGGTGACGCCATCGGTGGAGGAGTGGTCTCCACGGTGGCCGGGAACAAGGCCGCGACTACACTGGCCAGAAGGTCTGGCCGGAGACTCTCCGACAGTGGGGCGCCGCTGGGCGAAGCTTGTTCATCACCAAGCGATAAGGGCGCCCCCACGGGTCCCCGTCGAGAGTCCCCAGGAACTCCTTTCGAGCCGCGACCTTGGCCCTATGAACGGCCACCCGCAGCGCTCTCTTCGCCTCTTTATAGAGGCCATAGAGCCGCCGCTCCTGGTCCTCGTGGTCCTGCCTTCTTCGCCTGCGGCGACGATGCCTGGCGTACCGGCGGCGCGCAGCAACGCAAAACGCACGCAACTGCGCTAACTCCGCCGACCACCAGTACACCTGCCGCCGCGGCGGACGACGGAGGCCCGGGGCATGGCGGCGTCGCATACGTCCGACATTGCCACCCCGAACCACTCCGCCTCCTGCTCGACCCGCACCGGAGACTCCGGTGCGGGGAGCCACGACACGACCAGAGCGGCCAGACCTAAGGCCTCCCTATCGAGGCGACGTAAAACCCACCGCAGGCCGCCCTGAACAGGGGCACTCGACACACCGCCGGGCTGGACACTCGCTGACGCGGAGACGTCGAACCTGATGTAACGATGGTCCGACAACGTCTCCACGCCCGCAAGGACTCTCCAGCCCCGAACACGACGCGCAACGGCGGGACTCCCAAACGACAGATCGACAATAGACCCGCCGTTGTGCCGCACGCACGTGTCCACCGACCCCTGTTCAGGACGACCAGGCCAATAGAGATCGCCCAGTCCTCCAGGACCTCGCCTCGAACGTCAGTCGCCGGCGAACCCCAAACCACAGATTTGGCGTTGAAGTCACCGGCGACGATCGTGGGGCGAGGTTGACCCTGTTCCACCAGGGACCCCAGCTGAATGAGAAACGTCTCGAATTCAGCTAGGGGTCTGTTGGGGGAAAAATACACTCCGACAATCCAAATGTCCCCCACAGAACCGCCCCACAGCCCGGGCCCTTCGCTACTTTTGTCGATGGGCGGGGAGCCGGCGGCTCCTGGTGATGATAGCTACCGAACCGCCAATGTCCCCTGCCCAGTTATCACGGGGAGGGACAAAATACGGCTCGGCAACCACGGCCACTTGCACCGACCACTGCGCCATGCTTTGGGACAACAGGTCCTGAGCGCGGGCGCAGTGGTTGATGTTCGCCTGGAGGAACTTTAAGTCCATTACTGGACGACCTCTACTACTTCCATCGCGACCTGCGGTGGGTCTGCCGTCTGTGGCTGGGACACGGCCACAGCGGCAGCAACACCACGTTTCGGGGGCGGCGCCGGTTACGGCGAGAGGGGCGGGACACGCCTTCCCCTCAGAGCCGGTGCCCGGCGGGCCTATCCGAAGCCGCGCAGACTGCGCAGTTCGGCGCGGCGCTACACTCGCGGGCTTTGTGACCCGCCTGACCGCAGCGATAACAAAGCTCGCTGCGGTCTACTGCACAGTCACAGCGCTCCCGCACATGCCCGGACTCCAGGCACCGGAAAGCACCGCATGGGCCGCGACTCGAGCACGGTCACCCGAGCCGCGGTCCAGCCGATCAGAATTCGGCTCGCCCCCGCACTTTTGGGCCGCCTTTATGGGCATCCGCACCCACGCTGCCCACCCGGAGCGATCGGGACGGATTGACCGACCTAATGCTCTCGGTGGAACACTCACCGGCCTTAGAGGGCCGCTGCGACTGACTCCTGGAGTAGCTTGTGTAATCCAGCTCCGTCAGTCGCAGTTCAACGGTTCTTCAGTGGGCCGGGAGATTTTAACGTCCTCCGACCCACTAAAACACTCCCTCAGCCTCGCGGCGAGGGAGTCGGCCCTCTCTTCGGAATTGGCCCCGGGCACCTCGTACATCGGGGCACCCGTGGCCGTAAATTTCGGCCTCAGCCTCGTAATGTCGAGGCCGGTGAGGTCCACCCTGCACTGAGCGTCGGTCAATACGCCCTTTGTAGTGAGCCCTTTCTCCACTGCCGCCGGCGTCAAAGAGATGATGACGGCCGCAGAGCGTGGCGGGCGAAGTCTCGGCTCGGCCCGACGCGACGGTTGCTGCGGGCTTGCAGCCGGCGCCGCACCGGACCTGGGCTTCTTCTCGTTTGCCCACCACGACCGTCCACTCTCTGTCCATCGACACTGGTGCCGGCGGCAGCGGACGGGGCTCACGTGGAGCCTGCTGCGGGGAACGGGCTTCTTCTTCGCCCCCGGTCCTCCTCTCCTCGGGCTTTTTAGCCGCCCCATTGGCTCTGCGTGGTGCAGGACCAGCGCTCCTTGCCTGTCCACCAGACGGTCCCGCACCGGATGGACCAGGGGCCTCAACGCGGGGAGGAGCGCTGGAGGGTCCAGCCACTGGGGTCGGGGTCAGAGGGGCGGGAGCGGGTTTGGCCGCCCTCTTCCCCTTCCCCACGCCCTTGCCCTTACCCGAGGGAGGGTGGGAGCTCCCCACTACGTAGCCCCCCTGGACGGGAAGCTCCACAGGGGCACTGCACTTAGTGCGCCAGTTGGGGTCTCCGAGCCGGGCCCATAAGCGCCGACTCCACCCTCGCCTGCACCATGGCCTCCATCCGCTCCAGGACGTCCTCCATCGGAGCAGACTTGGAGGCCGTCTCCAGGTCCTCTAGGCGCCGGCGGAGCGAGGCATTCTCCTCCTGGAGTGTCTTTAAAGACGCCTCCAGGCGGGCGCTCTGCTCCCTCCACTTTTTCGCCTCGTGCTCGAGGCGAATTATTTTCGAGGACTCCGGCTGGTCCACGTATTTTAATGATGAGGTCGGTAACCTCATTTAGGGCCTTTTGGGAGGTCCCCTTGAGGCTTCCCGACTTCTTCACTATCCGCGCCGCACCACGTCTCCGCAGCGCAGCAGGTCCTCCTTGGAGATCACGCGGTCCTCATCGACCTGCATGATCTCGACCTCGCCGGCAACCGGAGACCTCCGAAACTGGAGCAACGTCGCCAGTTCCTCCTCCAACTGCCTCTTGCCCAGCTGACGCTTCTGCGCGTCCAGCTCCTTGCGGGTCTTTTGAGGCCCGTAACAGTCGTAGGCGGACGTCCTCGCCCCCGACTGTCCGTCGTCACTGTTTTTGGGAGGAGAGGCTCGTCCGTCTCACTCGTCAAGCGAGAGGATTCCCTTCGAGGCCTTCCTCTCGGGCCGACGAGACACCCTCGCTCGACTCCGAGTCCTACACATAAAGCGGCCCACTAAGGCCTCGACGGGCTTCCCGCCCTCCCCTCCTGTCACCACCTCCGCCTCTCCAGCCGGAACTGGAGTAGGCAGCCTCTCCAGCACAACCACTGGCGTCTTGTTTAAAATTGGGTTTTTTTGATATTATTCATTTTGGTTCCCACGAGTATGGGGGAAATAAAAGTCCACCCAGGCAGTGCCCCCTGTACCTGGGTAAGCCTAGCGTAACCCGCCAAGAGGGTCGGCCTGTACTCTGGCGGGGTCGCACTCGAGACCGAACTACCCATCGGCCATGCATCCCTCGCGGTGCGCCGCCGCTTGGGATTCGGGGTAATTTTTATAGAGGTTTTCTTCCTCGCGGTCCGGGCGTTTAAGCCAAGACCCTCGGTCCAGCAGGAGCGCGAGACATAACCACCGACCTCCATACCGGATTACGATCTGCGACGGCGACAATGGGAGAGAGTCCCCCACTGCCTGCTCGGGGCGGGATGAGCGCACACCGAGCCCGTCGACACCCCGGGACAGAACCGGGAGCCGCCCTTTGGGCCAATCCCATCTCACTACGAGACGACGGTCGCCACAAGAGGCGACGACCGCCAACCACCTCGGTTGTCAGGATATTAGCCGGCGCGCAGATCAGCTGAACGGTCTGATCGACGCGCCGTTGCCCAGGGTGCACCACGAGGAGGTTTCCTGACCTAGCACCCCGGCGGCAGCAACCTAACCTAACCTAACCTAACCTAACCTAACCTAACCTAACCTAACCTAACCCAAGTCTCTACTCTCGTACCTGCGTGGTTATTGAACATTTTAAGTGAGTCAAACCCAAAATTTTTATGTAAAACGGTCAAAGCAAAGTTGCGCGCGATCTTGCGCGATTTAATTTTATTAAGTTTGTTAGATTTTAAGAAAATTTTCATAATTATATTATATTTTTGATTTGTTTGGTGGTTTATTGGTACACTACACCGATATTCTCTTATGGGAGAAAATATTCGGTGTACCAAAACTTTTTCTGTATAATTTCAGGATAATATTGTACTTTTTACCATATAACGGTGCCAGTGTAGGCTTTTTGACCCGGATTTTTGTCAGAAATACCATTTTAATACTAATACAATCTTTTCAAAATTTTTCTTTAGTAATGTGACAGAATATAACTCAATACCTCATATTTCATCCCGGTTAATACACACTCACATTAATAATACTAAACATATACTTACATTCATTCACAACAATCCAACATTCACACAAAGAATAAATAAAAAATTAAATTTAAAATTTAAAAATCGAATCTGTTGAATCACAGGAGGCTCACTAACATCCGAGCCATCAGCACCGTGAAACGGTCAAGCGTTGCGCGCGATCTTGTGACGTCACGCAATTTAATTTTACTAAATTTGTCAGATTTTTAGAAAACTTTCAATTGTATCTTATTTTCGATTTGTTTTGGTTTATTGGTACACTACAGGGATATTTCTTGTGGAGAGAATATTTGGTGTACCAAAATTCTTTCTTTTCTGTATAAGTATAGGATATATTGTTGTACTTTTCCATCATACTAAAGTACCAATTTGGTTCTCTTTTTGATCAAAATTCTGTCTAAAATACCATTTCTAATACTAATATATATCTACAAAATTTTGCAAAATTTTCAAAATCCTCCTTTAG
>NW_023594129.1:0-16350 GCF_014839805.1 Manduca sexta
TTTTGCAAGAATTCAACCAATAGAGAGAACCAATTATTGAAGGAAGAAGAAATATATAGATATATTATAGTACATGCTATTTGTACTACAACTAATTTTATACTATTACTGTATTGGGTATTTCTTTACAAGAATACTTGGACTAGAGAAATTCCACTCATATCATTTCCAAACAATTAACACCACGTTAGCAACAAGACACTTCTAACGTCCGAATAAAAACATGTTAATTTGCATGTCGTCTCACATTCTGCTCACACTATTCGAAGCGTATAGGAATTTGAGTAACGGGCCAACCCGTCGTGCAAGCTGCTAGAACCATCACTCTCTTAACTAATGCTGTTTTTTTATAATTTTATTCTACACCATATAGATATTATTTTTTGCTCGGTTTTATAGCAAGTAAACTTGGAGAAAATATCTTTAATAAGGAAATTTGCCATGTAAACAGTCACGGTATGTTGATTTCTGCTAATATTGAAGCTTGCAGGACTTGTGGCAAGTCGCACATATGTAGAAATATTCAAATACTTCCGCCAGTGTAAATGCAGTGGAACTTTTTGTTCAATATAATTCTAAGAGAACTTGCTAGTCTAAACTTGGCTTAAGACAGTGGAAGACCTCTCCCAGGATAAAAGTTTCACTATGTACCTGCTTTCATGGAATAATATGGGTTCTAAATTTCATTCAAATCTATTCATCGATTTAAGAAACGTTCAAGCTTCCCAGATTTTTACATCATATCATACGTAACATTTCTCTGTTCGTTGTCAATAACCTTTATTGATGTGACAACTATAATTATACATATTTTTGCTTTTCATTTCCTATTGTATATTTCCGACTATCAGATGAAATAGTCCTATAATTTACTACATTACAAAATTCAATACTAAACTGAAATCTGTATAAGTAAGGAAGTGTATACAGTCGGTTAAATTTATCTGTAAGTTTGTTATACCACCTACCAGCCCAGCTCCCTTCACAAGCGACCTTGTGTGGTCGCGCGGCAGTCGCTCGCCTCGAAGGAATGCGACCATAACGCTTTGTTGACGAACCTTTAGATAAATTCCGCGGTGAAATACCGCATTTTCCGTGAGCCTTTCAAAGGGAATTGTAACCTTTATCGTATATACGTGAGGAAAAATCGTACAATAGAAAGCATCTCAAATTTAACATCGATATTAGAATTAAATAATCTAATTTAGGTGAAAAGATAGTGCAGCTAGATATTTGAATCTATTGTTATCGATTAGGTATTATTCGTATACATCGACATACCAGACTTGGTTTAAAAATTGTCATACTTTATTAAGACCGAAACAAAAAATCATCTGAAATTATTTGAAATGGAAATATAATCAAAACCATTACTGCATTACAACATCCTATCTTTTTAGTCACCTAGACGACTGATGGTACGTTTTTTGTAATTAAAATATAAACCAATTTATTCATATCGCTTATTGCAATCACAATGTAACAAAATCCGTATAATGTAACAAATAAATTCATTATCTAAATGTGGTCGGCCTCTGGCCGGAATGTCGTAACGTTGCCAACCTACAGTGGAGTGGGAGTCAAAATAAAGCCTGCGCCTAATTGTTGGCAATAAACTGCAAACGCTCAGACAATCAGTCACACAGATCAGTTCACGATATAACGCAACACGATCAATTAAGTGCCATTATTTTTCTGAAGAAATTTCTACATTTTAGAACGTTGCAAATAACAGTTCAAGAAATGTCCTAAATAAAGAGGGTACAACATAAAAGGAGAAACAAAATAGGTTTTCCAGACCTACGTCAATCAAAGGGATGCCGGGATTTTAAATTGTCTGCAAAATTAGGTGCGTAAAGGGAAACTTGTTTTGTTTGTACGCATTGCAGTATTTTAACATCACTGTATGAAAATTGGGACGTGTATGAAATGTTTAATACTCTCCCGATGCCTCTAGACAAACAAAAGGACTTTGCACAACACGTTAAACCACAACTTATTATGCGGCCAAAACAAGTTGTCATTGTCTTCTATCACAGTATAGTAGCGACGGGTGTATATATTACGTAGGCAATAAAATGCCAACCTCAAGGCAATGTTGCATAAAGTTATTCTAAGACATGTCCGCACTTCGATCGTGTCTGATCTACAACCTTAGCTAGCGCGTTTATTTCTCCCACACGTCTATATTTAACTTTGATTAGAACATTGCCAGCTTTTACTCATATTGCAAATCTTAGACTTTAGTTTACAATGTGTAGACGAGTTCAGTGGCATCTGTTTTAGTTTATGCTCAACAAGTACAACTTAGTTAATTAGTCTGGATCACTTCTATTGTGTAGACTATAAAGTACATATTTGAATTAATTCTAACACTCTCTAATATTACACTTTTGAGTAATGAGTACATGTTTAACATAAATAATAATATCAGCCCTGTATTATGTACTGGCTAGGGATTGCAATCCGGAAAATCGGATCCGGTAATCCGGCGGATCCGGCACCAACATACAAATACCGGATCCGACACCAATATACCGGATCCGGTGACCGGGTCCGGTGTTTGAATTTTTTGTCAAAATAACCGCGCTGGTGCTTACACCTTAAGTAGGTACTTTAAACGCCTGCATGTACGCGCCAGTCGTTCGACGCTAAGCCACTGCGTTGCCCTACGCCCCTTCTTTCTCGCCCCGTGCAGCAGCTTGTCACTACTTGTCCAGTTCAATCAATCAGTAACGCATCGCTCGAGTCAATAAATGTGTGTTATGTTTTACTCATTGCTTCGTCAAATGTAAGAAAATAGTAATTTTTTTCTTATATTTACGCACTTATTAAATATAAAATAAATCTCAAGAAAATCCATAAAAAGTGTTTAGTTAAATAGATATAGTTTTTGCCCTTTGAATTTTGATAAATGAATTATGTTTACGTACATTCCACTTGTATATCATCATAAAAACACATATGTGTTAAGTATGCTACGAAGGTATAACACGAACTTCGTTTACTACAAAGTAAAATTTAAAGAAAATTTTAATTAAAGTATTTTTTACAAGTACTACTGAACTCATACATAGTTAACTAGTGTATTAGTATAGTTACAGTTTAAAAACATGTCACTTTTGAAATCAATTCAGAATCAGGAGACCTTTTAGTGAAGACAGTGAAATAACTATATGGAACTATCTTTTTGTTGAAATTTTATTTTAAGATTTTTATGGCATTTAATTTGTGATTCATCTGTTTAAATTTGTGATTTTTTGTAAGAAATTCATTCTTCTCTTTTGGAATGGTTCTTCATAATAAAGTTGATTTCGTAGACGAATCATTTCTTTTTCACTTTATACCGAACTACGCTGTAAATGAAAAAATAAAGATAAGTAGTCCTGGTTTGATCAATTAAATCAATCCGGCCGGATCCGGACTGACCCGGACCGGGATTAATGGAAAATCCGGTCGAATCCGGCCGGATTGAAAATGAGGCCGGATTGCAATCCCTAGTACTGGCCCACTACTGGGCACGGGCCTCCTCTTTTACTGAGAGGGATAGGCCTTAGTCTACCACGCTGGCCTAGTGCGGAGTGGTAGACTTCACACATCCTAAAAAATCCTATAGAGAACTTCTCCGGCATGCAGGTTTCTCACCATATTTTCCTTCACCGTTAAAGCAGTGATAATTCACACATAATTTTAGAAAAATCAGAGGTGTGTGCTCTTGTGTTTTGAACCTGAAGACATTCATCTCGGCAGTCCGTTCCACATCCCACTAGGCTATCGTCGCTTATGTTTAACATATTACCTATTTATTCAAGCTATTTCTACAAAGATATAACCTATAAAGTCTGTTATCCGGGTAATTCCACCTCACGTAGGGTGACAAACTGCCTTATAGCTATCGTTCCTCTCCACTATATTCTCCTATAGTCAATTCTTGTCACGTGAAACGTCTATTCAACGTAAGGTATTCAGGCATACGCTACGTCCAAGTTTGAATTTAACATTGTACACAACTTTTACTCTTACTCGTCACATGGTCTAGTTTGTATTTAGTGAAATTTCAGTGAAAGAAACAAATTAATAACTATAATATTTAGTCTGTAATAAGCGCGAGCAGCCGTTGCGAAATGTGGATCGTGAAATCGAATATTGGGCCGACGCGACGATCCGGCCCGAATGCACACTTTGACAAGTAAACCACAGAGTTGCTTTATAACTGTGGCGGAACAAAAAGGCGTTTTTTTGTTGTACGATTTAAGACCGTGTTTCTCCTCGTTTCAGTTATTAATTGTTTGTTGATAATTACAAAACGATGTTTGTTACTTTAAATTGTTATTACTTCATGATACCTTTGTAACCTAAGTCTATACATGGAATAACCTAAAATTAAAAATAATGTACTATAGATGCTTATTATAAAGACGCAAATGATAATATCTAATGACGCTTACCATGAAATTGCAGCTTATAATTTAATTACATTACCTCACGTAATAATTTATGTGATATTTGATTTCATAATTCACCTCAAGGAAGTTTAGATTAACTCGTACACTGCAAGCAGATTTTGAGTTCGCGACGTCCACGATTTATTGAGTTAAACAAATATTCTCACGTATTGTAATAGTCGATAACCACTGGCGGGTGATACGTGACTATCAAGCTATAAAAGTAGTTGTTTTCGCAAAAAAAAAGTAAGTTATGGCGCCTTTCCACAAATAAATCAAGTGTGGATTGCGAACGTGACGGAAAATTACAAAATTTAAAGAGAAGTCGTATCGATTTGTTCAGTCAAAATTATTTATGTTATATAGAATTCATGACAACTTTTGCCTGCACGTCAGTAAACTAAAACCTATTGAATCGGTTTAGATAAAGTTAATTAAAGAACACTTGAACATCCAAATATTAAAATAATACACTATTTGATTTTTGTAAACATAAAATAAAAAAACGTTCATGATTCTTTAATATTCGAAATTCAAAAATTCAAAAATAAACATCATAAATTCGACACAGCGTATTCGATACTTTTTTAAGTGCCGCTCCAACCTGTACCACTTAAAACTTTCATACAGCCAAATCTTTTAAGGCTTCAGATTTGAGAAGTCATAAGACGTTTATTATTCTACGGTCACCTCGGGAACGCTCTTGGAATAATAAGCATTAGTGTTCCATAGCCATTCGCCAAAGAAACTGGCAATATCACCACAACACTCTCTAACGACTGTAGAATACCAAAATACCTTTTAACTCACACTAGCGATTCGCTATTCATCGGCTAACTTAATGATGGTTTAATATAAGTAATTTATTTTTACGGGTTTGGTCTGACAGTATTTATAGTGAAGAGGTTAAGGTCACATATCAACGTATTCTTTGAATACGATCTACCGTCATTTTAAAAATATGATCCCTATCGCTTTCTTAATCTATCTCAAAAATGGACCAATCAGAACGAAGATTTTTGACACGCTTACAATTAAGTTATTGTGATTGGTCAATCTCGAAATCTGATTGAAGTTTTTTTCGTCCTATATTAATCGTAATATTTATCTCCTAAATGAATATAATAAAGAAAAATATTTATTTTGTAATAGATTAAGTAAAAAAAAATTATAAAACAGATTTTGAAAATTCTTTCACTAATAAGAATCCAGATTAACCTTAACTGCTATTGGCTAATTTTTATCTCGAGAATGAGCGCTATTTATCATATTTAACCATAATAATTTACGTAAATCCATAATTATATTAAGTAGGTACTCCGCGAACATAAAATATATTGTAAACACATTTTGTCATTTACCTTGTTTTTCATGCCTATCGTGTAATATAATTCTAACATTCCAAGGCGAACCAATATAACATTCTGTAAGCATTCGCACAAACTTTCTGGGTAATATATTAGATACGTAACTTCTTAGTACAAGTGAACATTTCAAATATTACTCGAACAGTGATTATAGACTATATAAAGAAATAATTTCAATGTTGTTATATACACCCTGCATGATTATGCAAATAATGTTATTGTAAAAATATTTACTACTAATAAAACCCGTTACCAATAATCAAATAATACCCGACGGAGAAACATTTTATTTTAAATTAATAATTCGTTTCTGAAAAACCCGAATGAAAGAACTTCGGTGGAATGACGGTACCATCGTGAAATACTTTGGAACAAAAGTAGGTAACTACGATATATTCCAGGATGTATATCTATCTCTTTTTCTGCATATAATTT
The DNA here is from genome assembly GCF_014839805.1 of Manduca sexta. Taxonomy (NCBI): domain Eukaryota; kingdom Metazoa; phylum Arthropoda; class Insecta; order Lepidoptera; family Sphingidae; genus Manduca; species Manduca sexta. The sequence goes on from NW_023594129.1 coordinate 6,248, forward strand.
TTCACACATACATTACATAATATCTACACATTCAAATATATCATAACACTTAGTTTTATAATATTAATAGGATAAAAGCTGATTTCTGAATAGTCAGATAAAAAAAAAAAACAAATAAATTATAACCCAACAAAATATAAAACTGAGTCAATTTAACAACTTAATTCACACATCTATCATTTTTGATGTATTCATGTAATATTATCGTATGCATCACTTTTATCTGATGATTGAAAAATCACCCTTTGTCAAACACAAATTGGCAAACTTATTCACACTATAGTACACGCGGGTTAAGAAACTGTTACAGATATAAAAAATGTTAATTATTTTATAACAAAGGCCAGCGTAACAATGTAACTTTGTGGGAAAAACAAATTTTAGTATAACAATTATTTTAATATTATGAACACAATGCCACTTCGCTTCAAAGAAAAATCTGTTTTATTATTTTCGGAAACCATACATTGTGTTTTCACACTTGTATTTATTGGCCTTTCAACTTACAATACACAATCCACTTTTCTTTAGACTATTTGGGAGTCTTTAGTGCTACATTGAACAGGTTTCTTTTAACCTCTTTCGACCGCACCGTCACATAACACCAGGTGAGATTGTGGTTAAACGTCAGCTTATTCATAATAACAAATAAAATATGTCTGGATGTATATATAATAATAATATCAGCCCTGTATTATTTACTTTCCCACTGCTGGCTCGGGCCTCCTCTACTACTGAAGGGACTAGGCTTTGGTCCACTACTGTGGATTGGTCGACTTTAAACAGTTTTTTTAAAAGTTTAAAGCAGTAATCCAAGCATAATAGTAGAATAATGTATTTTATTTTATTATAAAATAGTACAGGAAACAAACAGTAAAATAAACACAAATAAATTAATACAATTTACTTAAAAAATAATACCAATAAAGTTTCCAACATCTAAATATATTACCAGAAAAGGATTTATGCGGGCGAAGTCGCAAGTAAATCTAGTTTGGTATAATACTGAACGCGATCGCATCGTTAACCTAGCTGTGACAGTGAATATAAAGTACATGTTTAATTGTCCAGCCAGATAATCTTTTTATCTATTTATTGACTCGCAAAACCAGATTACTAAGATAATATGCTCGTTACTAGAAATGCAAGCTATAAATATTTTAAAAGATATAGGCATGATAATATGAAAAAAATGCATATCTAAATATGCTTAATGTTCTAGTCTTTAGTTGATTCCCAGTTTCGCCAAGTGACCACGTAAAGCCGTTGGCTCTGCGCCTGATCTCTTTCAGGTCGTGTTGGATTGCCGTCTCACTGACTATGAGATGACTGTGGGACTATGAAATTCGGCTAGAAAAATTCATTCGCCAAATAAGGTTAGATTTCAATAAACTACAAATTACTCAGGTTCGGTATTTCTACACAACTTGGCAATTGACCCGTAGTGGCTTAGGTTTCAATTATATCTCTACCTACCGCTTCAGGGGTTAATGCGTGAATTTACTGATACATTTCACAACAGGTATAACCGACGCTATCAGACCTGTCAATGGAAATTATATCCGATAATGAGATTGAATGGCTGACGGACTTTGATGAAACAATAATACGTGTCATGTAAACATTAAATACTCTATTATACGCGGGAAATTTATATTATGTGATTCTGTTTGTATATAAATACTATTGCATCGAGGTAGTTTGTTAATTTGTAAACGTTTGAACAGATATTGTAATAAAACTGTTTTCCAACTAAATGAAACATTAATTCCGAAAAATATACTTTATTCTTCTCTACTTAAATTGCAAAAAAAGTCATCAGAGAAGCGAAACTCAGTATTTTCAATAAAATCTATCATTATTATAAGATCTATTGTGAATTGACTAGACGCACAAATAATATCTTAGCTGCCAAAATATAAGTACTGCGAGTGCAAAATAACCACTAAGAAAAATAAGTGTACCTAATAGAAAAATCATAACCTCCTTTGATATCGCCGTGGTTGGGTAAAACGGTCAAATATAGAGATGCCACGAATAGTTGATTGGCTGACAATACCGAGTACCGAATATTCGGCAACGCTGTCGGCCGAAGCGCCGAATATTCGGCCACCGAATATTCTTCTCTACTTCGTAAGAAAAGAAACTTGAATGAAAATGATAGGAATATGGAAATACACGACAATTTCTGGAACTGCTTTGAGGAAGTCGCTACAGATATTCTCCTGGAAGTAGCGTGTATAGTGAGAGGTTATTTTCTGAGGCTGGTATCATTTACGATGAAAACCGCAGTCGTTTGCTACCAATAAATGCTGAAAAGCTTGTTTTTATCCATCACAACTAACCACTGATCAATTTTAATTACTAAAGAGTTGTAATTTGGAAATAAATAGATAATTTTGAGTAATATAATGTGTCTTTTTTTCATTGATTTGCTATTCGGTATTCGGCCGAATAATACGTAATATTCGGCCGGATACCGAATAGGTTAAAAGTGGCCGAATAGTGCCGAATACCGAATAGCTGCCGAATATTCGTGGCATCTCTAGTCAAATATCTAGTTACGTGTAAAACAAAGGTCCCTAAACCGTTTCTATCCAATTTACCGTCAAAGTGTCACGATGTGGTTGGCTTTTTCGAAGTGTCTACACCAACCCGTGTCCAAATCAAGGTTGTCGCAATAAAAATTGTTTTATAATCGTTTTAAAAAATAAAATGTTAATTGATTACGTGCAAGACCGGAAAATAATCATACGCTTTAATGTTTCATATTGTCTAGATCTGAAATGAGAAAAATATTTTTCTCAATTATAACTTAAGTTAAAATAAATTAAAGTCATTCAGTTGATATCCAAGATTAATATACTTTTAAGACAATTTAAGCACTAACTCCTTTTAACTTTTTTATTCTTATTACTTTATTCAGATCACTCTACAATTATTATGTGCCACGAAGTGCCGGTATTCTAAATAATATCATTTTGTGTCTTGTAGCAAATATAGACTATCTATAATAAGTTTATCTAATTTATTTCATCAAAATAATGACCACATTGCTATACAAAATAATCAGCCCAAAATTTACCAAAATAAACGCCATAGTTCGTTGTCTTTTACCTGTCTATAAAACATCAGTTCAACCCTATATTGTGTTGATGTCCTGAATGTAAAAGGAACATTTGCGCCGCACAGCACCTCCTACATCCGAGTTTCCTCAGCTCGATCAAAAGCATTGTACTCCCATTCGCGTAAAAGTACAATCGTGTACGAAACTCGCTAAAGTTTTTGAAACTAGCCGTATGTCCGATGTTGTAAAAGTTGGGGAACTATTCTCCGCTTTGTAAGAACGACGGTTGTAATGATTGTTGAAAATTGAAAAGGTTTGTTCTTTTGTATTATGTAGACTGTACTGAGAAACTTCGACTATGTTTAAAATATAGATGTTGATACAGAAACTAAAATAGGTAACATTTAACTTGTTACCGAAGTTTAAGCTCGAATTCCGTAATCGAATTCTGAAACAAAGATAATTTTGCAAATGTCAAATACAATTCCTAAAATCCTAATAACCAAACATAACAAAATACAGTTAAATTGAAATAAACCAATTTACCAAAACAAGTTAATTTACGGTAACACTATAAGGATCTTAACCAGTTTGCAGGCCATTATCGTTGTTTTATACAACGTTCGTGAAACCAACAACCTCATACGAAACGTGTCGAATCATCTCAAGAGAACAAAACAGTATTCGTAAATATATAAAGCCAACGTCAGCGGAAAGGCTTGCAAGGTCGAAGTCGGTATGTGTCAGCGGTTTACTGTATTCTACGTAATGACAAATAGTGACTAAATTGCCTAATCAACTTGTATCCATTTGAATAAATCATATCCTTAAAATAATATTACGACTGATTAATTATAATAAAATACATTGGTGTTAAATACGTTACAAACGGATACGGCTATGGAATTCTATGCCAAATTAATTACCATGCTAATATTATTATGGGAAAATATATATTTTCAAAAGGACTTTAAATATATTGTAATGTATCAAGTGACCCACAAGCAATTTGACTTCGCAATCTTATTTTTTTTTTATAAATCTGCCTCTTGACTTATTAATTGAATGAAAAAATCATTTCTTTTAACCCTTTACTTCTATCAACGATTCAACAGTTGTACAAAATTATTTAAATTAGCCAATGACAAATATTACCAAGTTTATAATCAATTCATCTGAGGACTGCTCAGGTATATGAATTGTAATTGCAAAACGTCGCGTCAAGCCAGTGGCTCCGCGAAATCGTCACCTTGAACTTTTCGCCTTTATACCAACACGCCTCACGTCACTCCGGGTGTTTCGAAAGAAGCAGTAAATTGTGAGACTTTATTTTTTAATTATGGTATCAATGTTAGTTAATGTTTAGATATTGGTAGAAATAACAATTAATTATAATATAATAGTGCTCCAAATAATAACTACAATACATTTATAGCGTCTGCGAACGTCTTATTTTAAAATACTTTTCGTCTTATATATTTTTTTAAGCAGGATAAGTTTGAGAACACGATACTCGGTATGTTCTGTATTTGTCATTAACTTATACCTAAAATTTACAAAGCAAATCTTATACCTAACGCAAACCGGTCCGTTTGAAAAGGTTTTCGATACCAGATTTTGCGACATCCAAATCATGTAATTTAAAATCCGCGAGAGAAGATAAAAAATAAACTGCATAATAAGTGTTGAAGTATTATTTATGGGTATATAAAACGCTGCATAGTTAGCAGGTATTTTAATTGATTTAAATACAAATATCACGTACATAAGAATTCAAATGATATGACTCACAATTATGATTCTGTTACTATTTACCTTTGCAAGATAAATTATTAAAATGTATACAAATTCTTTAGAGACTTACGTTAGATGACATTTAAAAGATGACTATAATTTTTGTCATTGATGTAAAGAGCTTGGATAAACAATGTAAATTAAATTCAAAGAATGTCGTTTCATGATGAAATTCGCGATCCAGGTCTATCTAAAATATTTCAAGAACAAGTAACTCACAAAATAAAGATGAATCACACTTGTTTTAAGTCTAACCGGTATTAAAACTCGTCAAACTATAAAAGTCCCAGAAACAACATGGCAGACTAATAAAGACTTGTTGATTGCCAATGGCAACGAAGCAACTTTCATACTCGCCTCGCGCATACAAATGACGTTTCTTTTCACTCTAAGTCGCAGGTACGCGTGCAAATTTAACACCGAATTGAGGTAAATGTAAAGCTCGGACGCGTCTCACAAAACACCAGGCAACGTAACCGCGTCTGTCTCGTTAGTTCTATTCAACTCATAGTTCTTGCTCTAGAATGTTCTTTTTATGCTCTCGACACGAGTTTTATTTTAGTTTCATCGTCGGAATACATTTTTCACTGATTCGCTTCGTAATGCCGGTCACGACTCGGCTGTGGCTTAAAAGGTTGTAGTGATTCAAGTTATGATGTATGGGGAAGTCCATATTGTTTGTGTTTTATATTACTAATCTTTGTTAATATTTATTGATAGTAGTACTTTCAATTTTATTTGCATCATGAATGGACTACGTCAATTGAGGTGAAACTATTATCTCGCAAGAACTTCTTAAACCTATTATTTATTGTTTTAGTAATTTATTTCCAAAAACTACGTAAATACTATCAGCACTTTATTGCCAGTTAGTTCCTGATACCGCATAAAATCATATTATTCCTTTATATAGAAGACATTAAATACCATTAAACATAAAAGATAATTTTAAGATAACTAGAGAATTTATAAACAAAAATGTTTAAAACGTTTCAAGTATGACTCACAAGGGTTTATTAAATGCAGAAAAACCAAACCTGCTAACCTTGCTATATCCGCGAGTAGATATGCTTCTTCGCTTTGGAATGTCAAACGTTACTGATTTTTTTCATTATCATAATTAACTGGTCTTCGTATTTCTCAATGTTCAAATAATTTACAATCTATATTTTGTATTTTTAAAATATGATTAGGTTATTAAAAAAGTAATATAATTATCAAATTTATTTAGCATACGTAATTTTTGGAAAATTTAAATGCTATAGCCATCTATCTTAATCTACATGGTGAAATTCAAACAGAAATCTTAACTTTCACACTAAGACATTAATATAATAAGTGTGAACATCCAATGTGAATCAAAAATAATATTACATTGCATCCTACTACATAATCTTTGTTTATAAAAAATATCAAATTATATTTTTTATAAACGTCTTGAAAAGGAAGTCGTCCCACAAGGTTATGCTTTGAATAGCTAACACAAAAACGTTAATCATCAAACATTTTTTTTAACACCCCAAATAGATTTAGAAGTTTAAGGTCACGAATTCGTATTTCTGTTTCCAACAGGTAGACACCCTCCCTTTATTGGGTATTACGTCATTTCTTCCATGACTCAGTCGCTCAGGTAACATTTTTTCAAAGGGTAATGTGAACAAAAAATTTAATGCCTCATAATTGGCATAAAGCCGGTGGATCAGATTCTTTGAAATCTACTTTCTCGGCTATCTTGTAAATCATGTGTACAAAACCAAAACCTGTTTTACACATGTACGCTAAAACCGCTTTGTGAGCATCGCATTGTCAAATTCTTTACAATTTCATAAGGTATGGTGAGGTATTTCAAAAGGTATAGTAAATTCTTTGTTACGGTTTCTAGAAAAGAGCAATGCACGTTTGTAGCAGTCTGCTTTTATCTGAATACTAACATTTTATAAACTCATACCGAGAGAGATGTGTATTTAATTTTCCGCCATGATTTTAATCGTTAAAACCAGTTTAGCAGTTATTGATGTAAAAAATCCACCGCTTTGCATGGCCACAGAGCGTCCGTTGGTATTAAGACATACAGTTAGGTTCAACATACAACTTGCCACATACACTAATACGATTTATTAGAAATATATTCTGAAATCTGGAATGCATGGAATAGCCTAGAAATACGAATTTACATATGAATGTTAAATGGCAACTCCATCAAATATTGGAATTTATATTATTGCACATACCACTGACATTATAGCTTCATACCTATTACCGTTTAATGAAATATTTCGAATTTTCTTTAAAAACAGTATAGATCATTCTGAACCATACATTGTGCTATTTATTACGACAAATGCACTTAATACGATATTCAAATGTAATGTAGGACAACCAAATGAGCGCGCTGTCATTTTTTATATTTGGACAACATGAGTCATTAATTCATATGAGGTTTAGCATTATTATTAGCATATTGTCACCTCTTAATAACCAACAACAAAATTTTCGACGTATAGTACTAGTATTGCTGTCTTTATACACAGCTGCTAACATTACTTTTCGGCCAACAAATCCCACTTTTTCTGACAGTCTGTCTTGAGGTGATGGATGATTAATCATCAGGTGTTATACCTACTAAATAGGACTAACCATCAGATATTTTGCTCGTTTGCCTATCTTCTATAAAAATTCCTCAGTTTGTTAGCGGTTTTACGCGTCTGTGTGTCCGTTGGTACGAACACCCCGTTAGCGAAGCAACCGAGCGACGCGGAAGAGGGGCACGCGATACATCATGTGTAATAAACTTCGTCACAGAACTTACGTCCAGCAAACCTGATTATATACAGGCATGTGGCTTGAACGTACATTCTACTCGCTTAACTTCTAAGGACCGAACTAAAATCCAGTAAATTGTGGACTTAAATTGAATTTAAAATGCATTAAGACTCTAAATGGCAACGGCAGCACACTTAAAGATCCTTACTTAGTGGTAGCTTGATTTTTGTTAGTTAAGGTTTAATGCGAGGTTGTCTTATAGTTGATTTTTTCAATATTTATCTTTAACTCATTGATATTAGAAGTCATATGAAATACCTAATATTGAATCAAATATCAATTTGATTCCGGTGGACTATTCGTCAAAATATTGCCTGCTCTAATGTATCTAATACGAATTTTATATCTATATGATGTTTATATTATACCTATTGTAATATTCCTTTTGTATACAAATATGCCATTTCAATACACAAGCCAAACCTATTTTTATTTTCAACATGAATTACAACGTAGTTAAAGCGGAATAACTTACGAAATCAACTTCACTTAAAATCGACTACCAATTGTATAATCACGCGACAAACATACAGCCACGGCATGAGAAATAAATTCGCAACTTTCGTCTAGATTTACTGATACTTAATCAGCTAGTCTAGAGAAAACCTACAATACTCAATGGCATTTAACACTATGTGGGTCACAGAGGCATTGCTGCGCGCATAACAAAAGAGAAAGTTACTGCTGATAAATAATGCTTCGTAGATGGGGAAGGGAAGGGCGACGAAGCCACATTATTACCCCCTAGATATCATTAAGTGTCATTCAACCATCTGTAGGTGTAACGTCGGTTTCACTTTTGCCATAAAACAAGCCTATTCCGCGACGCGTCCCCGCAACAGGAACGCAAAATGGCGGTGCAAAAAACCGCGATGCGAGCGCGGATGCATTTATTGTCGTGTTTGAATAACAATGCGATATACATTATCTCGCTTTTACTCTGCATCACGCCGTAATACATCGATCATAGTAATGCGGGTTATTAACCCCGAGGCATCTTTTATTCATACACCTGACATTTGCTATTTGGAGCGACGTCACGGCGTGGTCTAGTCAAGATTACCACTACGGGCATATAACCGTTCGCCATCCTATTTCTTAGACGCAGTTACCAATTGGCCAATTGTTATTTGTGTCATGTACGGCGGCGAGAGCTAAATGCGTAAACCGAGTAACGGTGTCAGTTCAATGAACGGAAAGTGGTACCTTATAATAATAATCATCACCTGCTCCTAAAGGAAGTTTGTGCGATGTCTACGCACCATATACGTGGCATCCTTGTTACAAAGGAAGTGCACTGGAGGGCGAAACGTCCCGTGGCATATAAGGACGCTCGCGGTTAATTTGAAGCTCCTTGCTTTTGCCAGCATGTGCGCTAGCAACCTCAAGCAAACTAGATTAAATTTGACAATATAACCACTAAATTATTATGAATTCTGCAACGTTAGCTGAAATTAGGTTACCTAGTCTTATATAATAGGATAAGGTTGTATGCAATAATATAATCATATTCTTAATTAAAACATTACATTATAAATTACTGTATAAAATTTCTTTCACAATTCCATAATTATATGAATAAAATAAAAATTAAAATTCATGGCGCATATGTAATAAAATTTGAAGTCGCATAGCAAGCATAAAGAAAAGCGATCACGAAACGATTCTGGGTATATTAATATTACTGTTACAAATATTTGTTTTTGAATGTAGGCAATGTCAAACAGCATTCTTGATATGTGGGACACATTTTCGTACAAACCTAGCTTCAAGTCTTTAATGCCTAGACGCATTATAGGCTGCGGCAATGTTTACATGAAACTGCCCCATATGCTAGTTCAGACACGATGCGAAGTCACGACCTTGTCTACGAGAGCATTCGCCTTATCATTGTATACTTTCATTTACCTCCTCGATTCCAACTATTTAAACAGAAACTTTTACTTTTTGGGTCGTGTTTCGTGACTAAACAGAAAGATAAACATAATACAGCTGCCGAAGGCTCGTTGTAACACTACTATGTAATAAAACTGAGATTACCGGCAAGGTATGGGCTGCCTTATCGTTTTTTCACCAAATATTGGCTAAGAAACATCGTCGTATATGACTTTGGGGTAAAGGGCACGTTTCGTGTAAAAGATGCCTTGGTTGAAATGGAACAACAAATTCAACATTCGGTCTGTAGTTTCTTTTTACGATGTTTACATTTTTAAAGATAGGATTGCTCGATACGTCGGTCCTCGAAAGGTTTGGATAAAAGAACGAGAATAAAATATGTCCATTAAAATACATTAGAGGACAACCCGACCCGTTTCGACATAAATAAAATGTAAAACCAATGAGTGCCGATAGTTTGTGTACAGTAAATACATTGTGTGGTAACACATCGCTTCGTTAGATTCCATTTAAACATAGTTAC
>NW_023594130.1:0-16335 GCF_014839805.1 Manduca sexta
GTAATGCGGCAGGGGTTGCTTTATGTTCTTCTAATACCTGAGATAATTTTTCTAGATTGATATCTATAGCATTCTCTTCGGCTTCTGGTGATACTCTTAGCTTGTCATCAAGCTCAGATCTCTCCATGTCCTCCATTTACGCCCTGATTTGTCATATGGATCAGGTGTAGGAGATTTTAATGATACTGTCTGAGACGTGTGATATTTTTTAGGCGTTCCATTATCAATAAACATGTAGAAATGCTTCTTAAACCACGATTCTTCATTTTTCGTTGATGAATCGTGATCATCTTCGTATTCAAAGAACCTTTTGTCTCTGATGGTAGCTGTGGAATCTTGTTTAATATATATTTACCGATGTCATCTACACTGTGATGTCTATGCGCTTGGTATCTGATTAAATTGGAGAATTTTTCATTAGCTTGTTCTTTTTGAAAATTCAAGTAGTGCTTATACCCGTTGACGTATTCATTGTAAGATATTTTACTCGAAAGACCTTCATAGCTGTTATCATCATAAGGAGTCATTTCCGTGTTTCCATCATCTTCCATTTCATGTTGCGATTGAGCTTCATTGTTTGCAGATTGGGAGTAATCAGGCTCTGTTGCAGTTTCAGCTGTTGATACCTCCGGAATATTTACTTCAAAATTATATTCAAGATCGTCTGGGATTTCTTCTCTATCCTCATACAATTTCTTAACATCTTCTTTTAAGTTTTGGTCAAATAATGTTTCAAAATTACGTTTTGAAACTAATTTCTTATTTCTTTTATTCCTTTTAATTCTGTCTTGAGCTGTTACCATATTCATGATATTATTTTGACAAGTTTTTGTCAACATTTGCTCGTATAAAGTTAGTAATGCATAATCATCTGCGGTAGGCGTTGTGGTTAGTTCCTGTTCTGTGACCTTCGTGTGTTTACCAGATTTTCTGTCGACACGATTTTGCAGTAATTGTGTGGTGCTTTTAGATTTTTTATTTATCTCTGTTGCAGGTTTGGTAGTGATAGGTTGTTTAGCTGGTGGATCTTTACTACATGTTTTCTTGCTTTGCGGTTTTAAGCGTAGTTTTAACTTTCTCCACTTCTTTACGAAAATCCCCAGAAACTTTGTTTTGACCTTCTTATAAATATTTTTCATTTCTTTTTGTAGTATATCTTCGATACTTTGTGCTGCTGTCATGGCGGCGTCTTCTGCGACTGATCTTCCTTCTCTATTATAATTCGTCGACATTTCTACAACAGTACTTTTCTCATCATCAGATTTAGTAATATTGATGTCCCTTTTCCGAAGTCACTGTTTAAAGTAATAAAAGTGTAGAGTGAAAACGCTGGGCTATTAATTTCTAAATGAGTAAGTAAAGGATCCGCTTCAAAAGTGGCTTCGGTGACTGTATTTGTTATAAGGTCAGTAATGTCTGGATTCTGTTCCACAATTAAATGTAGTGCTTTTTCTTTTATGTCATTTAGTAAAGCTTCTAATTGGGCAGTGCCTGGTATATCCAGATTTTCTGTAGTAGACTGAGTAGTAGTATGTTTGGTTGTGTATGGAACTTTATGAGTAGAAGGGTAAATTGGCTTATATTTTCCATTCCATATAGGTGTTTTAGCTCAGCTACTTTTGTTGTCATTGTATTTAAAACATTTTTTAGTTCTTCGTCAGTAGATATAGCTTTCATGTGTGTTGTTTCTTTAACAGTACCATTAAATTTTTCGTATGGCGTGATATTTACTTCCATGTTCTTAAAACTCTTCTCGTTTTTTTGTTTATTTGATATATTGGTAACTTCATTCCTGGTTTCTCGTTTTTTCTTTTCAAAAGAAATCTGGGTACGAGTATTTCTTTTTTTTTTTTTTGTAACTAGTTTGTTATCGATGCCTTCATATCCACTGCCATAAAGTGGCCTCTTATACTGTAAATTCCCTGTTTGATATTTCAGTCTTTTCTCGCGTTCTAATTTTTTATCTTCTTTAATTTTAAATTTTCTCCAAAATCCTCCAATTCTTCTTTTTGTGGATTTGTGTAGTTTATAATGTTGCGCCTTATATGTGGCTTCTGTAGAATTTGCTTGGGATGTGGTTACTCTAACAGGGATCTTGCTTGTGGGTGTGGTGACGCCTGATTTAATCCTTCTATGCTTGTGGAGGAATTTGTCATGTTTAGATTTGTATCGTGTGGTGTATTCCAAGTCGTGTAAGCTGTCCACTCTCTCATCAAAATACGAGTTGTCAATATTTTTAGATACAGTAAGTCCGTTGACGAGTAACATCAGATATAATAAACTGAAAAGGTAATGGGTACGAATTATTTCATATGAATGTTTTAAAACATATTTCATCTATTTAGGAGAAAATACGCTCTAATTGAATATCTACATTATTAAACTTCGCGGAGTACTTCGACGAGTTCTATAAATAGGTACTTTGCGCTATACGTATAGTGTATAGTATTTAAACTATCTACCGTGAAGTGGTTGCTTGCAAAAGCGACAAATGGCATACGTCATGCAATAAGGCGTTGAAGGTCAAAATATAAATGTCCCTGTTCGGATAGCCTGTCACCAACTCAAATCTAATGATTGGTCACATACCTACGTATAATACGATTTCCATCGTGAGATATCTACGAAGCAAACCTATTCCTAAACTAAGAACTACGGCTCAGAACATAGGTGTCATAGTAAATAACTTACCATAAAAAATTGACAAATAACATTGGCTATTTATTAACAAATTCAAAACTTGCATGTTACCATAAAATTATCTTCTATAAACTAATGTACAAACATAATAAACGTGAGCTAAATTGTTTGAGTCGCGATTTGCGCTTGTTTCTTTCCGCTGTCATTGTCATTTTCAATTTTGACTATTCTGAAATTATTCCTCTGTAGCTTCGCTAAAGAGTTTATTATTCGCAAGGCTATAAACGGAAACATATTTGAACTATGGATATAGAAATTACAAACTAGTTCTTGTCTGCAAAGTCCTTTGCATATAATACGTAATTTTGCCATAAAAATAATCCTTTCCATTGAAAATTGCTTTCAAATTTTCTATATAAACTGTAAGTTTGCCATAAAGATAGGTGTCTGTTTTATTAAAAAATGCTTTTATTACGTTTCGAGTTGCGACGCTATCGGCTGTAGGTACACTAGTACTTTAGACCTGTATTCGGAGTTCAACTTCCGTCCTTGAGAAATCAGCTTTCGCTTGTGGTATTTTTAGGCCGTTGCAATTATGGGTTAAGAAAAGGTAAGCTATATTATTTATACAAGCGTCGGTGATATCCTCAGTAGGACTTTCCTGTGTCAGATTCTGAAGCTTTGGATATTTACTTACTATCAGGTACAGTGGGTAGACTGCCGTATCCATATAAAATAACATATTTAACGTTGTGTGTGTGTATGTGGTGTGTTTTGGAGAGAAATATTGATACGCAGTTCCCTTAATTATTCTATGCGTCTGATACGCAGCAACATTAAAAAATAAGTGTCCAAGTATCTATTGGCCAGATCGGACATTTCTTCTTGGGAGTATTAAACCACAGAAAAACAACATTAAAATAAAAGCCCAAATTCAAATTATCATTTATTTATAAAAGATTATCGCTTACATAAACACCTATGTTATAGTTTATCCCGCGGCCACGCTCGCTTTTTAACCGAAGGTTTGCAAACGAATGCCCCACACCGCCCGCCGTGATGTTAATGGAGGAAGTACTTTTGAGGTTGTCCAGCGCTTGGATGCCCTGGAACGAGAATTGGTAATTATTGCTATAACCACCTTTCGACTGCCTAAGTGGCGTAGTTGTACTGCGTGGTAGGACAGCGCTCTGAGGTCCTGGGTTCGAATCCCAAGTCGGAAAAAGTGATATTTGGATTTTTCTGCTCAGTATCGGACCGGGAACTGGAATTTGTGCCCGATTTGGCGATAGGTTCGCCCCCTATCACATCATGGGACGGAACACACTTGGCGAAATATGGGTGTTCGGGTTGCGCCTCTGCAAATTGTCGCCTTCCAGGACAAATGCATGATATTGTGTGTATGTGTACCACCTTTCGTCAATTTTATTCTCTACGAGGTTTTGCACGCGGCTTCGCCCGTGTGAAAAGAATTTCCCGCAACCAAAGTCCTTAAGACTGTGGCGATCCATAGCGTCATCTGTATAATGCCGGCGCCATCTATTTTATGAATCTATTTCCAAAATCCCACAACTTCCCACGGGAGACAATTACCGAGATAAGAAGTAGCCTATATGTTAATCCAGAACATGTTCTATCTGTATGCCAAATTTCATTCAAGTCTTTTTAGCTGTTTCTGTGTTTACTTCTAACAAACATAGTAATGTCTAAACATTTTCACATACTCTTTCTCTCTTATAATATATTAGTTAGGTTAAATCTGGATGCCACACCACTATCTGTACTATGATGTGCTGCAATGGAGTCTTTTTCACATGCACGTATATAAAAATATACATAAGTATCTATCGATGTATTGAGGACTTTGATTTTTAGTCAACTACCTATAACCGACTTTTTATGTTCCTAGCATTAGCGGTTAGTGGCAAAGACAGAAAACTAAATTTTATTTATTAGGTCCATGACTTATAAAAACGTAATGCCAAATTATCATTTTTTACTTCCTTAAATAAGTGATAATAACCACAAAAGCAACTAAGTACCTACTTAATTACGTTGCAAAGATTTTATAGTCCATTTTACATCGTTATTCGTGAATTTACTATCAATGGCGTACGATAAATACCGATACAGCATCACCAAGTAAGTCCCCCAGAAAACGCATAAACTAAAAAAACACATACCTGAATTTTCTCATTGCCAGGCAAAGCTACGAAATAGTACTTCACTCGCTTCATAAAAGGTATCGCGTTATATTCCACAACGGTTTCGTTATACAGTCTCACTCTATTATTAACATTACCAATCACCATGTGGTAAGAATAAGCCAGCGAAATGCCGGTGACCACTAAAAGTAGTGACAGCTTCATTGTTGTAACACTGAACGTCGAGTCCCGAATGTAGCAGGATTGTGAAAGATCATGATGTTAACCGGGTTAGCTGGGTTATCGGGTTGTACACGCATAAAGGTGGGGCGGATTCAGACGTGGGTCTAGGGAGGTCACGAACCACAAACACGGCTTACTTGATTTAAAACTGTCATAAATGATTATATTTGTAAGTATTTCTGAGGACTTCTTGGTAAAAACTAAGCCAACGTATTTCGGCACGAGACCCGAAATATGGTTTGAGTCCACATGAATGGGATGAGGGATCGTGGAAGATTTCATTTTCGTATGGGACAAAACGTTTCGCGAATTTTGGACTGATCACATTTACAGTAAAGTTGAAACACTCCTTATTAAGACATTAGCTGTGGATAAACGTTTGGTAAATACTTAAATAGTATTATTTCACAAGTAATATGGAAGGAAATAACGGCTGTAATACTTCTAATTAGTACTTAAAAAATATTTTGATAGTAATTCATACTTGATCATAGTAGGCAAAATACAACTCATTGACACAAAAAAAATTCGTGACACGAAGGAGCCACATGTCACAACCGTGCGGTATACCATTCACCTAGTTGCAGGTCTTCGCCTTTCTTCAAGGACTTCCCTTACGTACTCATCTGCATACTTACATTATGAAAATTATGAATCCCGTAGCGCGCCCTGAGTACGCGCATGTCACTTACTTTGCGCACTTTAGAGAACTCTGATGGCTCCTGATTATTCTTAGTAATATGTTTTTATATATTACGAATTAAAATAAATCATGTAAAAATAGATATATCATTTATAATTAGTTTATCAAGACTACGGTAGTATTACGTTGTTCGTGCCTAATTACTCTAGCTTATCAGTTTACTATTAAAATTTTGTTTGGTCTCTATCTTGGGCGCGGGGGTTTTATACTATAAACCTAGAGTTATCTAAATGTGTATTGCAGTGAAGTATATGTGTTACTTAGCTGCTATATACATTTATAGATAACTTAAGGTCGGCCTTTTAATTATTCAAACTTAACACGAATTACACTTGTGATAATAGTGATTTAATTATAATATTGACTCGTTTGTTTGAGGTATTTACTATTAGCATTATTAGTAATTATCATTATACCTTTATTTGTGTCACTTGATAACGAAACTTTCCCGCTCTCACACTTTGGATCTTCTGTAAGCCAGGGTGGGCACGCATTTTATAAGACCGAGTGGTGAAGCTCGAGTCTTAGGGAATACTAATTAGTCAGTCAGTCATTGGTTTTATTAGTCAAATAAAAAGATAGGGAGGAGTTAGAAATATATTTTTCCACTTCTCATCATAGCAAAGCGTAGATAATTATTAACTACAATAGTTATTTTTTTATGGAGACATTTACAATATGAAAAGTCAAGTTGTGAAGCACCACTGATAAAGTTGAAAGGGTCATCAGGAATCAGAATTTAGTCATATGACCATGTTGTGTTATTTACTTATAAGTTTATAATTATTAATTTCTATATTATAACAGGTTGCGTCATTCCTCATTATTAGGAATTCGCAGAAGATCAAATAGCTGTCTGTGTGAGTCATATATATAGTCATAAGTACAGTGCATAATTTTTTCCTGTTTATTTCATTCATAATTCATTTGCTACGGAGAGTAAATACTTTATTAAAATTTCCCTTTACTTTCCTAATGTGTAATCGCCTGTGTCACTATAATGCAATTACATTTTTTTTACCTAAAATTAATTTAAACTTTGCAAAATGTACCTAAATCCGCCAAAATTCATTACTCATGATGACTTACCTACAAATCCTGATTTAGTAATTTCGTATACTCTTGCTCCAAAGCTTTCAAAGCGCCATCAGTCACAAGTATGGCGTTCTGTTTCTTCAAATTCTTG
This sequence comes from Manduca sexta, assembly GCF_014839805.1. Lineage (NCBI taxonomy): Eukaryota > Metazoa > Arthropoda > Insecta > Lepidoptera > Sphingidae > Manduca > Manduca sexta. Next base: position 6,917 of record NW_023594130.1, read on the forward strand.
ATAAGCGCATTCTGCCTATCCACATGGCTCTGCAGACCCTTGATCTGGTCTTCCAGTCGGCTAATAATAGTCTGGTGTGATGCTGAAAGGGATCGCGAAGAGTCGCGGAACTCCTGGATTGCGACAATAAAAACATCTATGTAAAGAATAAGATTTCTTTAATTTTTCTGTAACCACGTATATATTCTGCAATATCCGATATCATATCAGTTATTTTATGAAAGATTAGGTCTTCTGTATGCTCGAGCCCACCTGGCTAATTGGTGGGTAGGTATAGAGATTAGAGCTGTCGACTTCGTCTGCTCTGCCGTGCTAAGCGTAAAAGCGGTATGTTAGGGAAACCTTATTCGAGATATAATAGTTTTATAGTTTTTTCGAGATATAATAGTTTTATAGTTTTGTATGTAAAACTGAGATGGAGAGACTCTTTTAAGGTTTTTTTTACAAGTTCTAAACAAGATACCGTTACTTAGGTAAGTTCATTGGATGGGTATTTCTTTAAGCTATCTGACGACATGAAAATCAAGATTTAGATTTTTTTTGAGATACCGCTTTTGAGTTTATCACGGCAGAGCTAATAAGCAGCATTGTGTAAGAACTGCTGTATTTCGGCGAGAAGGAGATTGAAGCCGCTATAACTGGTGATTATGAGACTTCAAAACTAATTTTCCTGGATGACGAGCATAACTCAGTTGAATTCGCAACTTTGTTTTGCAACGTACTGGTTACAAGGTACTATTATAACCGTGTGCTGGCTCAGCACTACCCATAAACAATAATAAGAGAATATTCTAGACTAGAGTACACACCTTTTCCGCTTTCCTCGCTGCTTCCAACTGTTGTTTCATGGTTTCCAGAGTTTCCTCTTGCGCAGCGCACCTCGCCTCCAAGCTTGATGTTTTGGACCTCAGTTTTTTGACTTCCGAAGATAACTTGTCCGATTCGCTCCTCTTCTCTTTGAAGAGTTTGTCTTTCTCCTGAAAAGAAATATGAAATAAGTATTATGTCGCTGGACTATAGTAAGACATTACTGGGTATTATGAGACTTAAAATCTAGTCTCAGATTGAGAAGATTAAAAATAATGCGCTGTATTACGTCAATACGAAATGTAAAGAAGATATTCTGCCGTGCTAAGCGCAAAAGCGGTATGTCAGGGAAACCTTATTTCGAGATAATCGAAGTTTTGTACAGATAGTTTTATAGTTTTGTATGTATAACTGAGATAAAGAAACTTTTTAAGCTTTTTTTAACAAGTTCTAAATAAGATACCGTTATTTTGATAAGTTATTTCTTTAAGGTATCTGACGACATAAAAATCAAGATTTTGATTTCTTTGAGATACCATTTTTGAGCTTAGCACAGGAGTACAGTGTGTGTGTGTGTGTGTGTGTGTGTACACAGTGCCTAATAAGGCACTTTGACTTGCTAGAATCTTATGGCTCATTTAGTATCATAAAAAGGAATGTTTAAAGATGTTTCGACGTTTGGATGTTTATTTGGATTAAACGCAGTAACCGCTAAAATGCTTTGCATAATATTTGGTGCACATAAACCATGACCTAGATTAACATATAGGCTTTCATCCTGGTAATTTGCTCCTGTACGAAACATTTTGAATAGAAACAATATTTAAATTAGCGCCGTACAGATGTCGCTATGGTATAGGAACGCGCTACAGTGATTTAGGGACTTTTAAACAGAGAAAGCCTTTTCTCACAGACGAAGACGCGAGCAACACCTAGTAATAAAAAAAGAATAATCCCTTACATCAAGTCTATTCTGTAACGCGAGACATTTAGCCTTCATCTCAGCCGTGGTCGCCTTCATGTTGTTAGTAGAGTTCAAGAGCCCCAGTTTCTGACTCTCCAACTCGGCTAGCTGTGTGAGATGCACTCTCACATTGCGACGTCTGGAATTAGAGGAAGTTATATTATTCAACTGTAATCAGTTTGAAAGTACTTAAGCTAAAACTTAAATTCTAAAGAATGTTTGATTCTTATTATGATCTGCTTTAATTATCCAAGATAAACAACGGATTTGCAAACACAATATGACAATCCTTTTTGTTATAAAATAGACAAGACAGGCGAAGCAAACAATAAGTTATCTGATTATAAGTAATCGACATAGCGACAATTTCTATGTTGTTTTAATTTAGAAATCACAATATTTTGCAATAATTTGTATAAGCCTACAAATTGTTGATACCGATGTCATAAAATTCATACTTGGCTTATATTAACAACATGCAAATCATAATGAAACTCTTAGGAATAATCATTCAGCAATTTTAATAACAATGAGAAATAAATGAGCAGATCTACCAGTTTACTTCAGTTTTTGTAACAGAGGCTCAGTTCCAGCCATGCTTCAGTAAGACCCATAAAAAACTTTAACTGATTCTATTTTCAAATCTAGCAATAAGGTTTCAGCTATTATTGTAATAGTATTAACAAACAGAAAAATTGTTCACCTTTTTTTCTATGGTAATTTTTAATTTGTCTATTTGCTCCTGCATAAGTTTCACCTTTGATGATAAAAATTTACAAACATTTTCCACTGTGACTCCATCTGAAATGTTAATACAGCTTTACATTGACTTATAATTTTTCATAATGGAACAGAAAACTTATGTTTTTATTTTTGTATTGCTTTGAACGACGAGACGAGCATGCTGTTCAACTGATGGTAAGTTATACAACCGCCCATACACAATAAAAACCCCATCCAACACCTTGAATTAAAAAAAAATTAAAAATATTTTTATTTAACACAAAGATCTATACATAATGAATATACAAAGTATGAACATACAGTCGACAACGCTCCCCACACTATAAAATTACAAAGAATAGTTTAGTATTCCACTACCCTCGCCATCTTGAGACATGAGATGTTAAGTCTTATTATGTCCAGTAATTACACTGTCTACAAAATCCTTCAAACTGAAACGCAATAGTGATTACACACTGCTGATTGGCAGCAGAAATAGACATTGCGGTGGTATCTACCCAGGCAGACTCTCACATATGAGAGATCTACCACCAGTAACATGTAAAAGGTATTTGATTAAAAATTAAATTACCTTTTAAAAATGACTTTGGAAACACTTCATCCTTAACGTTAACAGACACAAATGCATATAAATATTCCATATCATTGTTGCTTGCCTTTTCACTACAACAATTACATGCTATTGTGGTTTTGGTGGGTTGTGTACACGAGTCAATGCATTTTGGGTCAATATGATGAATATTTTGGGTCCCATTTTGAAATTCTTGATGTATTCTTTGTGTTTTATGTTCCATATTCAATTTTTTGGTAGCAATTTGTGCATTCTTTTTTGTTGATTTGAATGACTTGTGTATGGGAAATGGTGTTGCAGCATTTTGTGTATTACAGTAGTGCTTTTTTGAATTTGTATTGTAGACATTTGAAGTAAATTCAGTGAATATGTCTTGCTTTTGCTGTGAAATTTGTTATACTTAAGTTAAGTTAGTTTTTATCATGGAAGAAATATTATCAGTTGTCATTAAACATAAAACAGGTGCCATATATATATATATATAAAAAATAGTATAATCTTTTCTGCAACATGCTTGAAAGTTAGTGTATTGTTCACCTATATTTAAGTAGGATGAGGGAAAGTGGAAGATATTAATCCTTTTTACTTCCGAGCTTTATCTAAAATGCTCAGCTTAGTAAGAAACTCATAATTAACGAAGCTGGGAAACACCCAATATAATGATAAAAACATTGCTATTGATGCAGAAAAATAATGGCAACGCAAGATCAGCAAATTACAGATATTTCAGATAAAACACTTACCATTACTTGCTCGATTTCCTTCATAAGGGTTTCAGTTTTCTTTTCCAATTGCTTGTTAAGCTTCTTAAATTCATCTTCACGTGCTAGTAAATCAAGACCATCCATGTTTCACTTTATTTTTATACAACACAAAAATTGCTGCTAATGTCATGATTTATTTTACAACTAAATAAAAAATTCTGAAATGACAACATTAATAAAGGTCTGTAGTTTAGTAGTAAAGACTTTTTAATTGAATAGCATAAAAGTGTTAGGAAGCTGGATTTCGTTGCCATGGTGACCTGCACAATATTGATCAAGCGACCATCTTTATTCTTTATAAATATTGTCAATCCACATCCCTAATTAAAACTTAATGGTACATTGTAATCATTGTGCCAAACTTAACTGATTTTCAGTTTCTAAATATTACAAAATTTATTTAACATGTAATATTATCCACTTATGTGTTATATTTTTGTTGATGTTAATGAGAATGTGCTGCCATCTAAGAATATTTTTAGGAAACTGGTATATAAAAATGGCGCTGCACGGAACAGCTGTGCAGCGACCAATCATAAAGCGTTTACATTAAAGTGTCAATATGATGTTTTCTTTGTTCCTCACGCACACATTGAAATTGTTGACACATCGCTTTGTTTTCCATATGATTTGATCTGGAAAAATCCCGACATAAATTAACCTAAATCTTGATTGGTCTTACCACTGAGTACCAAAAACGAATTATGCGCATAAAATTGGCCTAAAATAATACACGGAAAATAAGGAAATCATATCAAGGTCGATAAACTTAGAGTGAGCCAACCGACGTGTGAAAGAGAGAACAAATAAAATTAGTGTGTGCATCAGAGATTTTCAATCGATAGACCAATGAGAGCATTCTTCGGCCAGCTGACAGCCAGTCGAGAGCTCGGCGAGCGACCTGTACGCTCGCTTGCGTTACGTCCATTAAAAAATTGCATATAATATCAATTTTTGGACAGCATTTTGCGTCCGGACTAACATTAACAGTGTAATAATGTATTTTAAGAGAAAAAGAAACTATCACCGAAGTGTTATATTATAGCCCAGGTGTTTTACAGTGGAGTTGACGATTTTAGTTTGCTGTTGAAATAAGGTAAGTACTCGTCCCTTCAGACATATGTTTAGATTTGTTCACGAAACGCTTTTATATGCCATACGCTTTTATATGTTTGTTTTATATCAAACTCGTGAGAAACTATTGTGAGTATGGAACGAATGATAACACTAAAAATCACACGTAACAAGTAGAAAGCAGAATGTAATTAGGTGATATTTTTGTAATGCTAATCAGCTGTTCATAGCACAGGGTGGTTACCTTTGCCGTTTTTTTTTTAATATAACAAAGGCTAAAGACCTCGGTGCCAGTCGACCGATTTTTTTCTTCTTTTGTTAAATAACGGGTCCCAAGCAGGTAGGTAGGTACATGCTGAGACAGGTCCGGCTAGTGATGTGTTCATATTGTCAGTTGTTATCGATATTCAACGCCGGTTTTTGACGATACTTTTACTCTTGCATATTGAGTACGTTATGATTCCGGTGTTAAATAAGAACATAGTGGTTAATCGTTGCACTTTTACGAACGACCGTATAGTCACAGGCAAAGGTTATTGTATAAAAGAATTTCAGCATCCAGCAAAGGCTTTCAAGACTGAGATATCTCTGGTAAAATAAATAAAATATTTTTTTGCACTTACATGAACAAAAATAATTAATACTTAGATGTGTTGGCAGGTCGTAAAGTAAGAAGAATGTTAAAAGGGTAATTAACAAATTGCATTTGTATAAGTCGGTATTTGTTTGCGAAACAATTATTGTTTTAATGATAATTGTAATTCAAATTATGCGTTGTTGTTCACGCGATTGTTTTGAGTTAAAAAGGGAAACCGTTGTCTTTACTTACGTAGTCAGGTATTGGCATGGTTTATAACGAAAGTTGTCGCTTCCTCCGCAAATGAAGGACGTTGGTTTCCACAGACATTCGAACAATCGTTTTTTAAAAACATTGGTCGTTAAATATGTTAAATCATTCGATAAAACATCTGCTGTCATAGAGCATTTATGTAATTGACTTTTTAATTAATAATGAAAACGAAGGTACCAGGTGAAACTACCCCAGTGGTTACTTTTGAAGTAATTAAGTATTACTTACAAACTTTTATTAAGCAATTTTACTTCGGCCCGAAATTCTTTAGATTTTAGCGAATCTGCACGTTTTCTTTTTTGCCCTTGACATTGGCGAAATCCGATAATCGGAGGAAGCCATAACTACAAAAGAAGAAAACTACCCTATATCATATTTTTCAAATTTCTTTCACAAGGAAATTGAAAGAATGACATTAACATACCTATCTGCCCTTACAGAAAGTTCTATAATGTATTTATAACATAGGTAACCACTTATTTGAAAGGACAAACCTACAATAATTGAATTCTCCAACAATATTAAGTTATTCGTCTTTACTGGCTTCTACAATTACCTACATTTGTTAAGTCAAACATTGAAACAGCTTATTGGCAAAGACAAGAGCCCCGGCTAAAAACCATAAGTACCTAGTAGGTAAGTATAGCTGTTAAAAATCTTTTTATCCGACCTAAAGATGGTAGCTACCTACTGTGGTTCTTTAAGGTCTAAAATCATTTTGTACCGTGTACCAGTGGCGTAAGGTGAAATTTTCCGAAAGGGTACCTAACAAACATAAAGGTACTAATATGCATAAATGCAGTCTGCAAATCTTTATAATGATAATTAGAACTACATAAAGGGAATTCAGCAGAAGTAAGGTTACATGGACCCTTCGCCACTTCTGTGTAGATCTACAAATGGATAAACGGGACATTTGGTATCCGCTTGGTGAAACCGCTTATAAACCATTCCGCCTATAAGAAGAATTACGATATAATAGAAATTGACGAAGGAAAGAAACATACAGCCACAAGTCGAAATGAATTCCGACAAAAAAAAAGAGAGTACTATTGCTGTGATTTAAAGCAACCAATCGATCAGTATAATGGAGTATTTTCACCAATGTAAAAGTTATGATCATAATGTGATAGAAAATAGGTCAATAGTCATTACAGGTAATTTGTTTTGTTATTTCTAAACTCGGTGTTAATATGACAAATAAGTTTTTTTAGTTGTTATTTTTTTTTGCTTCGATTTACTCCTTAAGGAGAAGGCAAAGGCTCTCAGCCATACAGCCTTTAGTTGTTATTTTGATTATTTCGATATATTTCTTTAAATATTTTTTTTCTAATCAACGATCGGCTGTTCAAAATTTGACTGCGTAGTTATTATGGCGTGCTGAGTTAATATTTGCGACGTGCAATGCGGAATGTATCGTGTACGCTAATAGAGGTCGCCAAGGCTTGAAGTATTACGCGACCTTCTACTCAGATTACTAATTAAATACAAGCCTAAACCGCTGCGAAGTTGTGATTTATGGGTGAAAAAGATACATTAGATGTTATTAAGCAAGCTCATCATGCTTTTGATTTTAAAGCACGCTCATGGTAAATCGATATAATATGTTTTGTTGTCAGGGAAGATTTGACTTAGTTTTCAAAACCATCCTAAGTCTTTCTGGTTAACCTAGAGTTAAAGATTCTATTTGCTAATTTACATGGTTTTGGAAATCCTGTAAAGCAGCGAACACTCTTGTTAAAGGGATTTTTGTAACGGCGGTCGATTTTTTAAATAATCTGTTTGGTTTTCAGTTTTAAAATTCTGATAAATTTGAAACAGTTTAAATATGAGAGGAAGATGCCTATTTTTTGCAATCGCTATATCGACCTACATAGTTACTGGATATAAGGCTGGTTCTACGATCCACAGAAATGGCACTAGTTTTATACTATGTAGATATAGTGGCCGCTTTCTAGACGCGTGCAAGGTTGTTCCAGATGAGCAAATGATATATTGGAAACCTATGAATGCTCTTTATAACGTGCTGATGTTATGGGAAGGAAACCATAAATTCAATTTCCAGTTGGTCATGGACCTAAAATAAAACATTCAATAACGATAAAGACAATACCAGATATGTTGAATTAATATTTGACTTTCACAACCATCTTGAAGTCTACTTTCCAAAACATACTAGCGTTTTTCGCTTGGTTTTGATAGATTTAAACATTGCGTTGTGTGCATACATTACTTTCACTGGCAACGGCGGCGTGCTCGCGTGGACCCGACTGTATTCTGCATTTTCTATTTACGGAGCATTTATTTCCAATGTGGGTCATCAACCCCGTGTCCGCGGGGGTTGGACGGGGTTTTAATTAGACGCTAATGACCACGGAATCTGTGTAGTGTGTAACTCGTATAGAATCATTAAAATGAAAAAAAAATATTTTAATTCCCTCGTGTGTGTTTTTTATTAATTCTGTTCTTTTTGGTGGGTGTGTCGACTGAGATATAGATTCCGCTCTTTTTTGTCTCGGCGTAAGTTTTCTTTGTGTCTGTCCTTTGTTTTCTATTCCTTGACTCCTACCTTTATGTTGAAAGCGATGGAGATGTAAGGAATTTACCTACCTTGGTGGTAGAGTACATTTAATGGGAGATCTTGCAATTGACTGCTCGAGGCAAAGATTAGTTCAGGGAACTGTTTGCGAGTAATTGTATCTATGCCACCTACTGTTCAAAGAATCCTAACGTGGGATGAGTGTTTGATACGTTCATTGTTTAGATGTGCCGTTAGACAGATTTACCTAGAAACGCTGAAGTCCATGAACGGCTACTAGGCAATCAGCTTTTGAGATCTTCCGATACGGCAATAATGTCTAACCGCCATTTTGCAATGAACGATCCCGATTGCTTTTTAGATCTTAAATTTGACCAATCAAAACAGTTTTTTTTTGCAAAATTACAACTGAGCTATTTTGATTGGTTCATTACTGGGATCGGATTGAAGATTGAGATTGGGATCGTTTATTGAAATCGGTTGTAAGGCAAATTTCGAAATTCAAATAGATTGTTAACTTTATAGAACATCATAATGTGAATTGTGAAAGAGAACCATTGTGCTTTCAAAAGAAAGACAAAGCTAATACTTACAATCACCAGAAAATTCTTTCGGATTCTCGCTCTCTTCTATTGTGAATTTTAGCTGTGTTTGCAGCTGGACATTTTAATATAAATATTATTTAGTATATATAAACGATATTTTGAAACCGGACACATAAGCCGAACGTATAAAACCAGCATTTGTATCTATAGCCAGGTGGAATAACCCGTTCACAATATCGCTAGTGGTAAATAAAAACTGTTTTCTTTTTATTTGTCGTTTGAGTTCACAGACCGACCCAAAGGGCTATGGCATTGCAAATTTAAATAAGAACGGAACGAGTCGATAGCTTTTAATGGTTGGTTCATCTTTTCTTCGTGCTGCAATACTATGTTATAGTAAGCTCATTGGTGTATTGCTCATATTTACGGTAGATTAATCGGCTTATTAATTGTTTTTACACCGGCAGTCACTGTACCTGATGGTAAATACAGATGTCTAATGTCGACTAACTAGAGTAGTGTTGCTATACGGTCGTCAAGATTATGTCGGCCTGTCTAATT
>NW_023594131.1:0-16777 GCF_014839805.1 Manduca sexta
TATATTGATCGGCTTATACATATGAGGAGTAACATTTACTCAGAAGTTGTGAAACAGATCTTAATTTATATTATATAGACCAATGTGAATAAACTAATGTTAGTCGTCATGACAGCGAAATGCTCATGCATCAATAGTCAAAAATGGGTGATATTTTGTTTGCATCTTTGTATATTTCCCTTCAATCATAATAATATGAAATATTTTTAACATATGTATAATTGCATTGTGAGTAATATAAACGTGGATTCGTTAATCGACCTATACTAGAAAAGACCACAGTGGAACATTTTCACAATAGCGTAGCCACACGAACGCAATAAGAATCATTATGCCTTACAAAAAAATTATTAGTCGAAAATATCTGATCTACTATAATAGTAGTATCTACTACGGAAACTAGGTCATACTGAATGCTGGTGCAGAACGAGGCCATAGCGGCTTCGTGGTTTTCTATTATCGAACATTAAATATTCTCTTTCACCGCAGCAACACTATAATATGCGTAACTGTTTTAGAATTATACAATTATTCCGCTTTATTGTAATGAGTCCATTATTGCTTATTATCACTTGATTAAAGACTATAGTTGCAATAAAGCTTATCGACATTAATTATAACATTATTTTTATCTTACCTTTGTTAGCCCGGCAAGGTTCGGCTTATATAAATATACCAGAATTTTAGGTGAGCGCTTTAGGCGCTTGCAACCCTTGAAAATTAAGCGACCATGCTGAGTGCAATCCACTAACGAGTTACGAACCTCGGCTCAGTATGTCTCAGGATGAGAACAACGATTAGGGATGAGCTTACTAAACAATCTATCCATGACCGAATTTGTTGGCACGCGGGCTGATATGGAGGGTCTAGCAGCCCCGGATCTAAGGGGGAGCTAGCCGGGGCCCATGCCCCGGGCGACGAATTCAGAGGGCGGCAAATTCAAACTTGGCAGAGAAATACATAACTCGTAATTAACGCAACTTTGACTACTGAGACATCCAGTACATTCAATACTTAAAATTATTTCCGCTGGGCGCGAAATAATAATGAGACCGACAAAAGTAAAAAATAGGTGGGCGGAGGTGGCATTTTTCAAATTTTGCCCCGCCCCGAAAATAATCAAGATCCGGGGCTGGGGTCTAGGGACGAGGAACGCGGTGAAAACGGAACTGTAGTCATGTGGAGTGTAAAAGTTTTAAGAACTCATTTTTACGATGAATAGCCAGAGTGTTATCGCCGCCCGCCGGAGACGATGACAAAAATAACTAATTATACCTTGTCACCAATTAAAATATTATTTTCAGATGCCTTTGAAATTTGGTCTTCGAAAACACAGTTACTTCTCTTTAACTTATCTTAAGTAACACGATACATATAAATAGATGGACAAAGTTTACGCTCCGTAGGAATCTGTCTATATACTTAGTCACTCTGTGATTAACTCACAAAACTTTTGTATTTAAATTAGTAATTAGCGCTACTTAAATATAAATCCAAAATTTCCTTATTTAAGTAATTACTGTTATTATTATTACATTATAGATACACATAATATATTTTTGCTAGCGATAGGATATATTTTATATCCGCCCGGGTAACAACCACAGTACAGAAGGTATTTAAACCCACCATAGTGGCCCACGAACGTGTGTCGTGTTCCAGGATCAGCCTAAGTATATCCGGTTCCAACAAGCCAGCATAATTGTGTCAACCGCTAAGGGGTAATCATCTCTCGTCAGTCGACAATCTATTGGACCACCCACTTACCATCAGGGGCAGTGGGGTCACTATGCCGTGCTAGTATAAGAAAAGATTTCCCATCGCTCCTTAGCATATGGCAGAGTATAATTATGATAATTGTAATTTCATGGTTAGATTTCTAAGCCGGGAAACACTTCGTTCGGGTTTTCCTAATATATATTTAATACGATTAGATAGGCTAGAACAGATATGTCAAGCAGGCAACCCGCAGTAAATAACATAACAAAGATAAACGGTAGATAAGAAAATCCAAAGTACTTAGCATTTACCAAATCAATAAATTAATAACACTATTGAATATACACTTAAACTTTTCGATGCGAGGCATAAATAAGTTAATAAGCCAATAGGTATCTCATAAAGAATCACACCATCCAACATTCGTCTTCGCAAACCTTAACTCCAATATCCTCGAAAGAAACAATTCTTTCAAACGTAAAATATCACCGAAAATAAAGTAATGTTAGCAGACAAAAAGTTTTTCGACACGCGTTGTGTTTGACATGAGAAATGTGCACGATTTGTAAAATCTCAGATAAATCTATCTGGTTGATGGTTTAGGAATACTCTGGTTTGATTTGATCTAATTCCTGTAGAAGATCGAAAGTTAATGTTGAGTCTGGATGTAATTGTAATACTCGAAGCTATCGTTTCAATGGTATATTCAAAGTGTTTTTCATTACAAGGTGGACGGATGACCTGGCTAAGGTCGCAGGAAGTCGCTGGATGCAGGCCACTTCCAACAGGTCGACGTGGAGATCCTTGGGGAGGCCTATGTTCACCAGTGGACTTCCTGTGGCTGAGATGATGATGATGATGAATCGTTTCATTTGTATAATGGCATGTATATGGGTAAATCTTTCTTAGCCGTAGTTCGGCTACGTGGGCCAATCTCAACGGAGATTCGCCACGTGTGCAAGAGATATTATAGTATGTGCGCCATACACAGTCTCACACTCTGTTCTTTCATACTCTTAATCCAGTGAGTCTAAAATCCGACATGAAGAGGACGGAAAGAGATCAGGCGCAAGACCAACGATTTTACGTGCACTGAGGTATCACATCGCTATCTTCCTGACTCTCGAGCTACGATTGACTAATTTTAAGATGGAAATAATTGTTGGTTCAACCCGGGATTCGATTGCAAGACCTCCACGAAGTAGTAGTAATCGTGCCGCGTACGCGTTGCCATTACGCCACAGAGGCATTCAAGTGTAATGTAAATGACAGTACTAGGCTCGTGGTAAATTCCCGATTCAAGAATTTGGATTCTCATGACACTTTAATCGATTTTACTTTTGTTTTAATTAACAACTTTTAATTATAACCTTTCCTTGACAGCTTGCTTCCGTTTTATTATACATAACCACTCCATTAATTTAAAACAAAGTGCCGCATAAATCCATCTATCCTCTTAACTGAAAAATAAAAAAAACATCCCGTACATTATGTGGAAAAAATGAGCTGGAAATTCATATTTTTAACACAATTTCTCCTAATAAATCCGTTGGAAACAATGTTATGAACGCTAAAAGCTAAACACTCCCCGTGAGAAACACTTTGCACCAAGTAAATGAGGTTTACTGCAGTTGTTATACTTATTTTATTATTAAAAGGAACTAAGCTTTTTCTTATCAAAATTATTATTGTCTAGAACGTTGGCTTGGGATTATATTTTATTGAACTTAGCGCATTATCTTTATGAATAAAGCCTGTAAGTGTATTTTGTTTTTCGGGTGCGCAGTTTAGATTTTGAGTCTAGACTTTGAATATGTCATGATTATTTTTATTTACATTTCTGCTAATAGTATGACTCGAGAGTTAAATTTGACAATGGTTTTAAGGAACTAAGTAATCGGTAAAATATTATTTTTTCCACTTGTAGTCATATTTGTAGTTAGAGAATAAAAATCACTATACGGGTAATTTGTGCCTTTATAAACCTCACTCACTACATGAAACGAAACATTAAACTGTCATTTCTGTGAGACAATGTTTCTAAACAAGTCTCGAATAGTGATTAGGCCGAATACTAAATATTCGGGTATGCTCGCGGTCTACGCGCCAAATATACTGTGGCTGAATGTTCAATATGCTCTAGGGGAGGTCTATGTTCAGCAGTGGACAGTTGTAGGCTGATGATGATGATTATGAATGTTCAAAATGGCAAAATTGTTGCCAGTTACACGAATACAATGAAAATTATAAAACCAGTCTAGTAGGAGAGTAGAGTATCTGTTCCAGTTAAGCCCCTCCATTAGATATGCTTTAGATAATTATACTAATATCAGTCAAATGTACAAACTGTACAAAACCGTTTCATACTTTGACCGCGATAGGAACGTGTCAGGCAAAAAATATTCTTTATGTTGAAAAGTTCGAGACCGCGCTATCACAGTCTAGTATATTTTAATATATTGTCTGTCATTATATGAGACCGTATAGAGAGCAGACACCCTTAATTGCAATAGCCATACTCAAATCAATGTTCAAAGTTCAAAGCTAAATTCTGAATAAAAAGTAAGAGGTATTTAGGTATCATAACTGATAAAGATTATTCTCTAGACTTACCCAAGAGAGTAGAATGAAGTAGAATTATTTAGATCTAGAGTATACTATACTGTCTAGAGACACTCAATTGTAAACTTTTGTTGAATGTTGTTATAATTTAATTTTATATAGAACTGTTTTATTTATTTGTGTTTTGTTTTAAATTGCAACGTTAGCATTAGTAGCAGTTTCTTTTTAATAATGAGCAAAGCGTTCGCATTATTTTAAGCGCCACGACTATCTATATTAAAGACAATAACAATTTGATGACAGTAACCCGGTACCGCACTGCAGATTTTTTCATGCATTTTGACTTACCTATTATTATTTTCAAAGTTATTAAATAATTATCATTATTACTGTATACTATAATACGACGATAAGTACCCATAAAATACAATATTATGATTACAGTATCAACCTACCTAAAAGAAATCTTAGAAATTATACTTTTGTTTACTCGTGCGACGTCATGTGGAGCTCATCAAACTTATAATCAAATTTCGTTCAGTATTTTATCATAATTCTTAAAATGATGCCACACACAAACACACACGCACACGCCTTCTATCCCCGAAGGGATAGACAAAGGCGCAACTGGTGAACCCACTTTCAGCTTGCGTATTCCGTCCCATGATGTGATAGAGGACGATCATATCGCCGTACCGGGCACGAATTCCAGGACTACGAGCTGATACTGAGTAGAAAAACTTGATATCACTTTGCTAACAATTGCGCCACCGAGGCAGTCATATATTTTCATCAGAGACTATTATTTTTATAAATAATAATCTTTGATGAAAATGTATGACTATCTGACTGAAATCAGCACCTATTACACTTGTACTTTACTATATTACTCAATTATATTTACCCTAACCCATTTGAAACTGTATTAAAATATCGAGTACTCAAACCAGTACTCAGACCATTAGAATGATACAGATTTCAAGATATTTTCTATTTTAAACGGATGAAATTAAATAATTTCCCTTTGCTCTAGCAATTACGTTCGCTTTCAGCAAACTACTCGAACAACTCGATGGATTTCCAAAGAGTTCGATAAATGCGCACCATTTACTGAGAATTGTGATCATTATTAAGTTAAAACTACACTTATCGGTAACAGCATTTCAATTAGTAAGATTGACATTCTTGGTGGAAGTATAAATGTTTCATGTGATATTATGGCTACAACTTTTACAAAAAAATCAGGAGTACTTAAAAATCATATTATACAGGGTCATTAGAGTAGAGTATCCAGTAGTCTTTGTTTTGAAAGTTACTTTTTTACATTTTTATACAATATATTTTAAAAAGTCAATGCATGTTATGTATAAAAATATAAAAAAATAAATCACTCTCTGATGGCGAAGCGCAAAATCCAAGAAAAAAATATATTATTATATCATTTTTCTTGACCTCTTAAATCCGTATTATATACAGGCCGATGCCGAAACCTAACATATTTTTAAGAATCACTAGCTTTTGCTCTCGGCTTCGCCCGCGTGAAGGAGTTTACCGGGATAATTTCTTTTCAACTTGCTTGATATGTAACGTTATATTGTGACTAAATTACTCAAAATGATTATAAATTGTAGCCTATGTGTTATTCTGATGTATAACCAGTATTACTGTAAAGTTTCATCCATATCCGTTCAGTAGTTTTGTCGTGAAAGGGGAACAAACGTACATATATCCATCCTCAAAAACTTTCGCATTTACAGTTATATTAGTAGGATTATACTCACTTTTACCCATCGTGCTATTTTGGTAGATTGAGATATCCTAACATCAGCATGTTGTGTTGAAGTTAGTATAATATTATTTAGAAATATTACTAGCTCAAGATCTCGACTTTAGCCATTGTTAGACTTGCGACATGACACTTTGCTGGCTTTCTGTATTGGACCGAAGCTATAAATCATTGGACTTGCTAAGTATGATGTTAGTGTTCTTATTCGATAATTTTAACTTTTCTCAAAAGGCTATATAAAATATTTTTAATCAGGGAATCCCTTCATTAAATAAATATTTTCTTTCTTTAAAGTTATTTGAAGCAAGAAAGTGACAAAAGTGATAAATGAAACATGTAATTAATTACTCTTGTTGAGTGGCAGTCTCTCCAAAATTACGGGCTTTATTTCTTATTTAAGTACAGTAATCGTATATATTGCGCGATATTGAGTTAAATTTTTTCGCTAATTTCTATTTAATAAGTTTCTTATCAATTCGTATGTGTAGTTGTCAATTTGTGCCGCTAAGCACCAATATAATAAAATATAATTCCGTTCCAATTGAATATTTAGATTGTAAAAACAATGGGAATATTTAAACTATGTACTTAATATTTTTGAGCATACATACATAAAGAATTAAGTATGAAATTGATATGTGACTGCTATATCGTAGAATATTACGCCTGGCTCCTTCCGCCATAGCGCGAAGAAGCATCTTAGTAGGCCGGCATGATTGTTCCGAACGGTATAAGATAGCCATCTGTTGCCATTCGATACTTTATCTAGACGGCATCGTGCAGTACAGTCTCTTTGGTGTGCCAAAAAAAAACTCTCAGTAGCAATTGAACTGATATACTACATTGTACAAAATCATTAACTAATGGATAATCTATAAAACAAATGAAAAATACATGAATCAACCCATTAATATCTACATACAAATTCCGCCCCATACCACATCCAACGAACTTTCATCCATGCGGTTACCAGGTCCAATTTGTTAATAGTAAATTGGATGTGGTTTTGGATTGCTGCATCCAACAGTCAGCAAGCTTCGAACCGCCGCAAAACTATTCAAACTGTAATTAAAATCCAACGAAACGTTAAATTGTTGACTTATAAATTATATTCTGGTTGAAAACTTGGCGGGAACTTGGTCGGGACATTTTGGATGTTAATTAATGTGTTTGATATTTTATATCGTAGCTTGACTTTAGATCTTAGAACTAATTTGCTCAAAGCTTATGTACTCATTTTAGGGCAGTTTGGCAATTTTAAGGTTTGTAAAAAGTTTTTAGAAATATACCTACTTGCATGTATGATTTTATGTACTGCTACTAATAGCTCTCACGCATGGTTTTCTTTTCTTGACGATAGACTCGCCTCCTATCACATCATGGGACGGACTAAACACAGCGGAAAGTGGGTGTATCCGTTGCGCCTCTATGTGTGCGCGTTTTTAGCGCCTATTTTACACCAGAGTAATTGTTATTCTCCGAATATATTAAAAGACGTCAATGTTTCGTCAAAAGTAGCTGAACGCCGTCAAACCATTAACTGCTAAACATTACTAGCGACAATTTTTTATGATCTGTAATAAATACAAATGTGGCTGAAATTAGCACATTCTTTGTTTTATATACAAGCTTTTTTTCCTATTTGTTAAATTGAACTCATCAAGCTTCAAGACATCCATCTCGCGAAGCGCAGCGTACCGCGATTTTACTATCAAAACATTGCCGACTAAATACTGTTGTATTCTGGACTGTTGTCCAGAATATCAATTTAATTGTTATTATATAACATACTAGCTTTGGCTCGCTACTCCGCCCGCGTGAAAAAGTTTTTCAAGTACAAAAGTCCTACTTTATTAAAAATTACCCGGGATAGAAAGTAGCGTATAGTGCTTAAGAGTAATGTAGCTTTCTATTAGTGAAATATTTTCAAAATCGGTTAAGTAGTTCCTGAGTTTTGCGCATTCAAACAAACAAATTCTTCAGGTTTATATAATAGTATACATTGAAGTTAATAACCAGAATTATAAATTTTAAGTACGGACAAAACATCATAATATATTAGAAAGTAATATTATAACATTAATGGGAATAGGTTAGTTACATTTTAAATATCCTATTTTATAGAGCACTGGCCGGTTTAACGAACAAATGTGTAAATTCAAAATTATTCTGGCAGGAGATTCTCTTCGAAGGATTCAACGTAAACGTCAGTTTCTTTTTTCATATTTTTTCAGCCAATCCTTTACTTTTGGATACCATCCATATTGAAATGATAACCTTAATCTGTACTCTTGTTTGGTAAGTGATTTATGGTCCGTTTCAATGTTCAGGTGTTTTGTAAATTAGTATCTGTTCATCGACTTTTGTTGCTAACCGTACCTACCCAAGCAGGAGTCTCACATATGAGAGACCTATCACCAGTATACTCACCGACAATTACTCCCAAATAAATAGTAATAAAATATTAGCTGTATAATACGCCGGCAAATGATATTTAAATGACTTGTGAAAGGCCCCTAGTGAAATAATTTAACAACCATGCATCACACAAAAAACTTCTAATCACAATTTCCAGAGTCAAGCTCCAATCCAATAACTATACCGCTTTTACAATTCGCCAGTTGTGGTTCATGTCAGCCATCTCACAATGTTACACGTTCTCTGCACGTAGCGTTAACAATAACCGATTGTTCGTAGAACTTGGCTCGTGTACCTAACTTGTTTGTACATGACACCTGGGTCAATGTATAGGGAATTTCAGTACGACAACTTGAGTTCGTGGAGTACATAGATCGTTCCCAGTGGTGTGCTTACTATTTTGGGCTTGGGAAAGCAAAAGCAATTAAATAAAGTGATAATATTTGTAACAGTGTATGTTACTGTATTATTTTACAATTATATAAAGCTGAAGAATTTGTTCGTTTGAACGCGCTAATTTCGGGAACTACGAGCTCGAATTAAAATTTTAGTTCTGGATAGCCCATTTATCGAGAAAGGCTATGTAACATCACGTTACGACCAATAGGATTAGAGTACAATAAAAACTTAACCATATTTACGAAACGGTAACTTTATTTAGCAAAGATTTATAAATCTTTACCAACGATGTTATATAGATAAAATATTAACACACGCCACAGGCTTTTGCTGCATAAGGTGAGATTCAAACGACGTGAATTCATGCTTAAATATTACGACTGATAAGTTATCGCTTAGCAATTTTTAACTTTTGCGAAATTAGTCAACTTACTTCACTATCATATGTGCAAACCTACAATAGAAGTAATTTAAAAAAATATGCAAACATCTAAACATTACAAAAACTTTCGCATGAGTATCGTACCATTAGGTATATTAATGATTACCACAAAAAAAGTTATTATATTATATAAACAATTCAATTTCTTGTTTTATTTAAATGGCTATCCTGAAAAGTATATTTTTGAGATCTGTCGTTATCAAATTAAAGCAGCGATATGAATTATCTTTCAGTACTGTTACCTAATTACATTGTGATAAATATGAGAAGAGTAAAAAGTTCGTACTGACTTTGTTAAACGTATCAATTTCATTTATAACTTTTGTTTAATTGTGATTAACGTGTTAAACAAAGATGTGACTTGTGTCTGCGAAATGTCGTTTAAAGTTACCTTCAACTGGATTAAACCCGTATTTAAGACCTTAATTTTCACCAAGTTTTATCTCATAATTTTCATTTAATATTTTGACATCAAAAGTGGCTGTTTATAAGCTCTTAAAGACTTTAAAGTATAACACTTGTATTTCAAAATGCTTTAAGATAATTAAAAGTTAATAAATCATAGTAATTGTTTCTAAGTGAGAAAAATATGGGAAATGGGAGGCGAATGGTTAGTTGTACATTAAACTTTTGCGTCTATTGAAAAAAAATATAATAGGTTGATCTGAAAATCTTTGGGGGAGGCCCTTGTTCAGCAGTGGACATCCTGCTGCTGATGATGATGGTGATAATGATGCCTTCTTCTTCAGGTGCCTCTCCATTACTGAAGGTTGGCAGTCAGTTCCTTGAGCCTTTCCTTGTCGTGGCTAGACGGAACAGTTCTTCGACGGTTTTATTCCAGTCCACTCCCGTATATTGTGCAGCCACGACTTCCTTCTCCTTGTTACACTTCTCTTTCCTGATATTCTAAAACGCGAATACAGTCGACTGAAAAAATAAATGATTCGTAGTACTGTGTCATAATAGCATATTAATGTATTATATAATATAATGAATGTATACAAAATAGCTATATATAAGTAGCACTGTTTCATCAATATTAAACACTAAGTAAAAGTACACAAGCTCTTGCGTTTCGTTTTCAAAAAGTCAGTTATAATACCATCAAGTAAGTGCAATTTTTCGTGCCCAATTTCTCCTGTTCCATTTAATAATGTAGATTATAAAACTACACAATAATAATATCAGCCCTGTATTATATACTTGCCCACTGCTGAGCACGGGCCTCCTCTACTAAAAAACTAACTAAAACTACACAACACTGGTAACAAATTCAGCGACGTCCGAATGTATTTGTCGTTGGTAATTACATTGCGAGCCGCACGTTTGCTTGACTGTGTTAAATGTTTGCAATTCATTTTAATATACAAACATAGACCGCTCGGAACATTACTGTCCGCGTACGTTTTCTCCATGCTTCATGTTTTATAAGATTTGTCGTTTATATTTTATGACATTTAAAATTGGAATGGGCATAGCTAAAAAAAAAATAAAATTAATTAACACTGCCAATATGTAAAATTTATGAGACCTTTTTAATATTACCTCCTGTTTAGTCTCTTAATGAACTGTAATATCTCACGTCATCGTTGTGTTCTTGTAACAATTAAACTTTGTGAAAATGCTACGTAGGAATTATGCTCATTTTAGGGAACATTGATTCTTTTAAATAATAGAATTTTCTATGTTTCAAATCCAATGACAGCGTTTGCAAATATCAATATCTATCTATACTTATAATAAATCTGTAGAGAGGTCAATTCTGTACATGAAATATATTTCCAAAATAACTATCAGGGGGTGATTAGGGATCGATACTGATGCCAAAAATGCAATTTGTAAAATTTTTGTCTGTCTGTCTGTATAACCGTTATAGAAACAAAAACTACTCGACGGATTTTAACGAAACTTGGTACAATTATTTGTCATACTCCTGTGCTGGTTATAGTATACTTTTCATCACGCTACAATTAATAGGAGCAGAGCAGTGAAGGGAAATGTTGGGAAAACGGGAGAAGTTACTCCATTTTTAAGCTTCCGTCGCGTGTGCAACATTAATGGTTAAAGCTACACAGAAATCATGTATGCCGGAAATGTTCTCCTTAAAATTATGTAAAAAATATCCCACGACAGCATATGTCTATCTTTTATGGTTGACTCACAATAACACGTGTAACTCCCGATAGCTTAGCAGTTCGAAGCTTTCTCATTATATTTGTCTACTCTTACGTATATAACACTCTCAGTCATCCCTAATTAAAAAAGTTAACATTATTAAATATTCCATAAAAAAGAATCATAGAAATCGGTATAGAAACACCAAAGTTATACATGAAATACGCTAATAATAAGCCATCATGCGTGAATACTGAATCATGCTATATATTTTTGTATATATATAAGGTCGCGAACGCACAGGCAGGCGGCTTGCTTGGCACCTAGAGGCTAGCGAATCACCTAGCGAGTAGCTTCGTAAAACGAACATTCTCGAACGTTCGCGACCGGCTCCATTTTTGAAGTCCGAAATCCACGCGGGCGAAGCTGCGAGCGGAAGCTAGTATTTGAGTAAAACTACGATGCCCAGTAATAATAATCTCCATAGGCCTCTACGCGTAAAACCTCTGTTCTTTAAACACAGCAGGTTTGGTCCTAGTTAAACAGATCCTTTAAATTAGACCCTCATAAGATTAGTCAATAACCCCACAGTCCCTAAAAAGTTATTTTAAATGCCAAAGCAACCTTCGTCACTCAACCAAAAAACAAAGCTTTCAACAGCATAAAAAACATTTTACATTGTCCGCCCCTAAGATTAAGAAGGGACTACATAAGTAATATAAATGAAAGCACGCTAATACTCTTTATCCGGGACGCGTCGCGTGTTATACATATATCAAAATTTCTTTGTTCCATCCCGTAAATCTGGGCAAAAAATTATGACAGCGATGTTCATTTGTTTGTTCTAGATGTGACAATTCGTAAAAGTAACTCATAAACAAGACGTTCTATTTTTGAAATTTTCTGTACGGTCTTAAGTTTTCATTTTAATATTCCTTACAGTCGTATTCATAAACAATACTAAAAAAAACGCATTATATAACCAATTACGTAGCTTATTCTGTCTTCGTTTAGCTTTATTTATCCGACAGCCAACTGAAGTAAATTATCGCATTGTTAACCAATCACAAAAGCTCATTTTACTGTATGCCTATGCATTGCAAAAGCTTTCAAACCGAAGACAGTAACATATTTTTTATCATAGTATAGCTCTGTACTCAGCTATGTAGTAGTGGATTGATGCAACCTGCTCAAGAGCGGGGTGGTTGGCGCTCACTTGGGGAGGCCTACGTTCAGCAGTAGGTGAAGACAGGCTGATTGACAACTAAGCAACGTTTGCGAATATGATTGCTAATCTCCTAGGTAGTAGATAAATTTCGAGAATAATTCATTCCCTTTTACATGCCCATAAATTAATATGGTAGTCTGATGAAACGTTTCCAAATAATTTATTAATATTTTCAAACTTATTTAATTAAGTCACTTCTTAATAATTATTTATTTTAAACCCTTTGAAAACGGCAAACTATTAATCCAATTTTATGTTGATTTTAAAGTCAATATTTTATTTAAGAAGTCTAATAACTATTAATGTCTGATTGTATTTAGTTAAGTCAAATTTAAGTCCGCTTTAACGTTTTACGAAAACTGTTCTGGCACTCCAAATTCTATCACCAAGTAGATAGATCATTTGAAATACTATGGACGTGCTAAAATTTTACAAACATTATTCTCTTAAAAAACGTCATTTTTATAACTCAATACTTCACATTATATAAAGTACAGTTAAGTCATGAATCAGCAAAAGTAGCTCGCTATTTTACCAAAAAAATATCACAAATATTATTCAGGTCAGCACAAATTTTTGAACTCATTTCTATGAGTCATCCAGTGAATGTAATTAAGCCTTTTCCATTGAGCGTTGATCTAGAAACCCACAAAAAATGGCCGTCTGAAAGAAATGCTCTTACATTAATTCATTACGCTCTTTGTAAGCTGATGTCGGGGAAAATCTTTTAATCGCGTGTGCGAGGGTCTATTGGTACTAGATTCTGGAAATGGACTGGAAACGCTGTATAGCTTATTTTTCTACATTTTTTATAGGGAAGTTACTGTACGTATGATATTTGGAACGTATTTTTATCTTATAAATATAGGAGTGCGAAATTTGTTTTAAAGTTTTGTAAGACGAGACCTTGCCGTTTGGCTGATGGTAAGTGATAATCGCCCATAAACAGTAATAACACCATCCAACACCTTGAATCACAAAGTATTGTTTAGTATTCCACTGCGCTCACCATTCTGAGACATGAGATGTTAAGTCTTATTATGTTCAGTAGTTACACTGGCCATGTCCGTAAACCGGACCACAACAGTGAATACACACTGCTGCTTGGCGGCAGAAATAGACATTGCGGTGATACCTACGCAAGCGGACGGTCACATATGAGAGAACTACCACCAGTAAAAATAACTAGTCCGACATCATTAGCGTCTATTATATTAAATTTAGAAGGACATCACTTAACTTACAATGCATTGTCATTCAAACCGTGTATGCAAAATTTCATCTTAATCGGTTGAGGATAACTGCTTTAAA
This sequence comes from Manduca sexta, assembly GCF_014839805.1. Lineage (NCBI taxonomy): Eukaryota > Metazoa > Arthropoda > Insecta > Lepidoptera > Sphingidae > Manduca > Manduca sexta. Next base: position 13,981 of record NW_023594131.1, read on the forward strand.
ATTCATTTTCAAGATTTGTACATAATTACATACAAACATTGCAACCTAAATAAAAGCTTGTTAACAGAAGGTTACAAAATATAATGGTAGATATCAGTGGCCAATTATTCCGAAAACAATAACAGAATTTTTATCATAGTATAGCTCTGTACTCAGCTGAGTAGTAGTGGATTGATGCGACCTGCTCAAGACCGGGGTGGTTAGCGCTCACTTGGGGAGGCCTACGTTCAGCAGTAGGCGGAGACAGGCTGATTGACTGTTAAGTACTTAACGTTCGTGAATATGATTATTAATCTCCGAGTTAGTAAATAAATTCCGAGACAGAGAGATATTTAAAAGTGCATCATTACTAATGTAATAATACAATATCAGCCCTGTATTATACATATACTGAGCCATTGCTAAGCACAGGCTTTCTCTACTACTTTGAGGGATTAGGCCTTAATCCTCGCTGGCTTTTTTACTGAAAATAAAGATTAAAAACTAAAGATATTTAAACTTTTAAGTGCCCATTAACAGACTATACAGTAGTGCCGAGCTACCCAGGTGGCAAATAAGAGTGTTGCCGCCTTCATTGGCAAGGTAATTTGTCTAAGTTTGTTTCTTACCTGCTTTTATGTAATACCTACGTGTGAAAAAATCCCTAAATTTCAAAAATACACGAATACTTTATTATGTCCAATGATTACTTATGTATACGCGAATGTGACTGAAATAAAACTACGGAATTTTCAATCTTAATTTTATACCACATCACGCACAAGACTACATTGCGAAACAAGTTCGGAACGAAAAAAAAGTCTGGAATTGTTGTTAATGATAGCATCAGCCTCATCGCCGCATAATACTCTTTAACGACAAAAATAATATAAAATAATGATATATTTTATAAAATAAATGACGAAATAATATTATGTAAGTACGTGTATTGTAAAATGTTGATATTACGCGCTTATTATTTCATCGAAATAATTATATCGAAAATGTGTTGAGCATGTCGACCAGCATTTGTATTTTGTATGTTATAATAAAATTATTGAGCGAATCCTGGATACCAGTAGGTTTTTGGTGATGTCCCATAACTTGTTAGCCAGAAATTAATTTGCAGATTCGAATAGCGTGGTATAAAGCTTTCACAAATTGAACTTCTGACGGCCGACGCAAACCAAAGCGATGGGACATCACGGCAGAACAATAGATCGACGTTGAACTGCCTTAATATTCTGTTAGTTTCAGCGTATGAAGGCGAAAGACAACTCTCCTGCTATACTAGGAATATGGCCTATTTTAACTAATATCGAACATAAATAATTTATTACATTTATATCTATATAAAATATAAAAATGAATCCCTATTTCTCTTGGTCACGCCATCACGCGTAAACGGCTGAACCGCTTTCTATTTTTTTGTTGTGTTTGCCATTGTCAGGTGAAGGTGCTTATGAAAGAAAAAATCAAAAATTGCGAGAAAAATTAGAAAATTTAAGAAAACTTAACGGAAATATTAATTTTATATAACTGTCAATTGTTTGGAATAACTGTAAGCGATTTACAGAATGCGAGCTGCAAATTCATAGTTAAGACGGGACCACGTCTGTCAACTGGTGTAATATAAAATCGAACGCCATACCCTTGCGTTCTTATTCAAACACTCCATGCGCTTCAGAGTCCTTCAAATATGTTATTACGTATTATGTTGTAATTGTGTAATATTACACCGTGTTCTGCTTATAAAAGTATTATTTTACTCCACGCGTTATTATAAAGCTTGGCATTCATTACTCGACATTTTGAAACACGTAAACCATTTTAATGTACCGTACCTCAAAAGGAATCCTTATAAGATCTGTATGTTGTCTATCTTTGTTGAACGACAATCAACGTTGAGAGAGTCAAACTTATAAGTCATCGTGATTACAAGATATTATGATGCAATGTCTATTTTTGCCGCTTAGCAGCAGTGTGGTCACTATTGTGTTTAGGTTTGAAAGACTTAATAGCCAGTGTATCTACAGAACATAATAAGACTTAACATTTCATGTCTCGGGATGGCGAGCGCATTGGAATACCGAACGATACTTTGTAATTTAAGGTGTTGGATGGTGTTTCTACTGTTTATGGGCGGTCGTATCGCTTACCATCATGCGAACGGCAAGCTCGTCTCTTCATTCAAACCAATAAAAAATATATCGTTTATGTCACATTTTTTCTGATTCCTCACGGGAATCCAAACACATAGAGTACTTACCGTTGACCTAGAATCATGACATTCAACTAAAACTAACGACTTCAGAACATGAAAGGAAAAAAATCTGAAAACCGTAAATATATACTTTAATAAGACAAAGAGGGCATAATAGGAATTTAGTTAGCATACTATACATAAAGCTACGGACTCAGTACGACGGCCCTTGAATGTTTTCCATCTTTCGTAGTTTAGCATAAAATGAATGTATCTAAAAAGGTTTCCAAAACAACCAGCATTATGTAAAACAGAAGCAAAAGCAATAAGCGCGCCGCGTAATCCGTTCCAAGTTTTTTAAGCTCAAGTAAAAAAGTTTGACGATAACGAATTTAGCTTTTAACTTATGCAAGAAGTTCACAACTCGATATACATTAAGAAAGGGCGTATTTTACAAAGAAATTTTGAGTTAGTATTGAACATCGTATTGTTTACTTTTTACTAATTATTTTTACCATTTATTTCTGGAAAAGATAAAAACAATGTCCATTTACTATTGAGTAGTTTTCTATTTAATTATTTCTTAACTCTTCCAAATATTTTTTATATCAGAAG
>NW_023594132.1:0-16324 GCF_014839805.1 Manduca sexta
CATTCCTATAGAAATCTCCTCAGGTATACAGGTATACTCACGATATTTTTCTTCACTGTTAAAACAAGCGATAATGGGAAGAATACACACATAAATTAAGAAAAGTTTATGATGCGTCCCTTGAGTTTCGAACCGGCGGACATACTTCTCGGCAGTCCATTCCACTCCCAACTAGGCTATCGATTTTATCTAGACAAATCTGAATCAAATCTCAAATAAAAATAGTAGTTGTCAAACAGGACCTTGCAGCTTGCATTAGCCATTGATAATGACTAATTACGAAGCAGTAACTACATTAATTCCTAATGAAATACGCGAGCAAGCGGATGTAATAAATCATAAATGAAACAATAAAACGCATTGCTCTATTTTGATAGTCGTTTCCGTGGATTATTAACAATCTTATCGGCTACTGTTTACTTAGATATCAGTTTTGTGATTTATGTAAATGGAAATATATTTTGGCGTCGCTTTTGTTTAACTATTAATCGTATAAATTTAATGATATTTGTTCGGCGCGCTGTAACATCAAGTTCAGTGTGTTTAAATAAGAGATTAAAAGGCATATTTTCACACACACATATATACACATACGTCTATTATCCCCGAAGCTCTAGAGAGCCTATCGCTATATTAGGCACACATTCCAGACTCCGGGCTGATACTGAGTAGAAAATCCAATATCATTGTGCCCGACCCGGGATCGAACCCGAGATGCCACTGTAGCATATTATCAGTTGTAATGTTACAGTAATATTTGTGTAGATATTATTGTTATTGATTTTACAATGTTTTGAACCTGCGGACATACGTCTCGGCAGTCCGTTCCACTTCTAACTATTGTAAAATTAATCCAAATGCTATATACAAACTGTTCAAGGAAAAATAATAAGTTATTTAAAAACGTAAAATACATCTTTAGAGGTATAACTTCCTACATGCGTTATCTATTAACCTATATTAATCCCAACATACAAGCGTAGTTGTAATTTTATTGAGTACTAGCTTCCGCTCGCAGCTTCGCCCGCGTGGATTTCGGACTTCAAAAATGGAGCCGGTCACGAACGTTCGAGAATGTTCGTTTTACGAAGCTACTCGCTAGGTGATTCGCTAGCCTCTAGGTGCCAAGCAAGTCGCCTGCCTGTGCGTTCGCGACCTTATATATGTATATACAAAAATAATCCTTATAGCATGATTCAGTATTCACGCATGATGGCTTATTATTAGCGTATTTCATGTATAACTTTGGTGTTTCTATACCGATTTCTATGATTCTTTTTTATGGAATATTTAATAATGTTAACTTTTATAATTAGGGATGACTGAGAGTGTTATAAACGTAAGAGTAGACAAATATAATGAGAAAGCTTCGAACTGCTAAGCTATCGGGAGTTACACGTGTTATTGTGAGTCAACCATAAAAGATAGACATATGCTGTCGTGGGATATTTTTACATAATTTTAAGGAGAACATTTCCGTCATACATGATTTCTGTGTAGCTTTAACCATTAAGCTTGCACACGCGACGGAAGCTTAAAAAATGGAGTAACTTCTCCCGTTTTCCCAACATTTCCCTTCACTGCTCTGCTCCTATTAATTGTAGCGTGATGAAAAGTATACTATAACCAGCACAGGAGTATGACAAATAATTGTACCAAGTTTCGTTAAAATCCGTCGAGTAGTTTTTGTTTCTATAACGGTTATACAGACAGACAGACAGACAGACAGACAGACAGACAAAAATTTTACTAATTGCATTTTTGGCATCAGTATCGATCCCTAATCACCCCTGATAGTTATTATTATTTTGGAAATATATTTCATGTACAGAATTGACCTCTCTACAGATTAATTATAAGTATAGATGTATTTGATATAAATATTGTAAGTGGTGTGTTAGCAATTTGTATAATATCGTTTTAACGATACCTGTTACTAGGTTACAAAACATTTATCCACAAGAGAACTTATACGAGTCGAGCATTACCATTTCTCGGAATTGTACATTATGCTGTCTTCTAGAGACTGTGGAATTATTTCTTAGATTTCTCTGGTCTCTGAATTTACAAATAAGAGGCCAATTCGGGCAATGTTTAATGGACCCTAATTGTTCCGATTTTGTAACTCGTAATATTAAATGCAAGCGGTTATTTTATGTGTAAAGGTTTTTTTACGTAGGTAAATCGTCGTTGACTATCTCCCGCCTTGAGGATGGGCGGGAGGGCGTGTCAGACACCGACTAAGAACCTACGGTGTTCCCATCCTTTGCCTATGTGCCTAGGTCCAAGATCCGGTGGCATTGAGACCTAGGCAGGCACCGGCCCTAAGGGCCCCGCAAATTACTCTGACACTGCTCTTCGAGGCGCGCGTGACGCGCCGAACACTGGCCGTTGGGGTGTTTCGGGCGACGGGCTAATGCTCGTCACCCGACGGTCCGCGCCTACGGAGGCCGACGATCCTCAGCAGACGTTCGACGCCCGCGTCTTGTGCGTCTGCCGTGGCGGATGGGACGTTGGGCGCTTTGGCGCCATATCCGCTCCGCCACCTCCTTTGCGAGCATCACGTCCTCGCAGAAGGAGGTGACTGCGTCCACTCTCTCGCCCGGAGCATGGCTTCTACCAGGCCCCGACGCGAGAGGTCTCCGCCACCGATGGCCGTTGAGAACACGGCGGGGCTCAGCCCAAGCTGGGCACTCCACCGTATGCTCCACCGTGTCCTCCGGCCGATCCGCACAGTAAAACAAAATGTAAAGGTTACTGGAGTGGTTGAACAGGCATAAGAGTTGTATGACTTTGACCTGAGTTGCTTGGTATTGGAATTTGAGTCTAATATAGAATTGCCCATCGTCCCATCTTGGGATGGATATATATTTGGTGGTGTGGGTCTAATAGTTACCTCTCTGCCTAACCTTATGAGGATAAATGCGCGAGGAAATGGTGACAGCCATCATTATATCCATTAATAAGTGCATATTATTTTGTTGTAATGCATGTAGGTAATACTTAAATATTGGACTTCATAAACCTACATTTTGATTATAATTTTTTGTCGCTAATTTTCTAGTTGTAATGTCATAATTTATAATATATTTATGGTATTGATATGCCTAAATAATTTTAGGTTATAATTTCAAAAAATCATATCAAACAAGGCTCCATAAAATACTTCCTTCGCCTTTTAATTCCACACAAGAATTAATTATTATTAAAGCATGTGAGGCTGTATGACCCGACGCTCAGGCCCGTAGGACTCTAATGACTACGCCAGTTATCTGATAGTATTTACAAGTGTGTAGTTAGCCGGGACATGTATACAGTACTGTAAATGATAGTTCTTATCTTAACATAATCGACTTATTGGCTGTTTGAAATTTAAATTGTTTAATGATCGTCCGTTTATGTGAAAATCTATTACGGTACAACGTACGCAGCTGCGCCTGCGTGAAAGTGTTTTTCGGGATAAAAGTCCCAGATTATATTTTCCGGGATAAAATTGAGATTATGTTTTGCGTTAGATCTCTAGCAATATAATAGTGTAAACTGATTTTATTTCCATTCAGTAGTTTTTTTGCAATGCCTGTACAAACATACAAACAGATAGATAAAAAATATTTATTGTTGCTAAAGAAAATGTATTAATTATATATTAAATTATATGTATATATTAAAAAATAATGTGTATATTAAATTGCTTATAGAGACAGATACAGATACAGATGTTCTGTTCAGTAATAAAATTTTCAATTTATTACTTTATGATCAACCAATCTTTGTTTAAGTTCGGAAACACCATTTGTTAGGGATTATTTTAAATATACTCGTCGTTATCAGGCTATACAAACTTCACCTTAGTCTACCCTTTCAGAGATGATAAGTTGAGATAACGTATATATATACTACTAAAAATTATAAAGTTTTGTTTGCTTCTTTGAAAGTGTTTAACTCGGAACTAATACTATTCTAAAAATCTAATATAATCAGATCATACTAACCTAAACTAAGATGATATCACCAATTACAGTAAAGCACAGTTGCACGTACAAACTTACAAAGATATAGCTGTGGATACCACCACTTCAATGGCGGCGCATTTCAGCGTTACTGTTAGTGTTACGGGCACGTAACGGAGCTGTAACGGGCTGTAACGGGGGGTAACGGGGCTGTAACGGGTCCCGTAACTGCACTCGCACTTGCGATATGCACGTAATTAAACTATGTTTGAAAACTTTTATAACATTTAAACCTTGCTTGTCCACGAAATGCTGTGCAGAAAAATAAAATTATTTTATTTGGCATCTTATGCTGGCTCATTTTGAGATTGCTTTAATGAAGCGTGAGGTAACTTGTCTGAGAATTCTTTTTACGAATGTCAATATAGAAGGCCAGTGGTAGACTAAAGTCTTAAGCCGCTTATTCATAAACGTTTTTTATCTAAGGACGGAGCATTGCCATGACAACAAGTCTGTTTCTCAGTGCTGACGGCATAGCAGCCTTCGCAGTGCGTAGACATAGGGCCGTTTTGATTGGCCAATATTGAGATACAACTTGAATCTAGTTGGCTGTCAGATAAGCAAAGCAGAACAAACAGCAATCTGTCAGATAAACAAAGCTGAGAAACAGACTAAATCACAGCAATGCTCCGTCCTTCGATAAAAAACGTCTATGAATAAGGGGGTATAACTTCTGGTAAAAAGAGCGCCAAGCTCAGTTGAACAGTATACAATGCATGGTTATATTTTCCATCATTCGATTCTTAAGTACAGTGGTAAATTATATCTAATATGACATTAGTATTGCCAGTATAAAGTATTCCTCTAATAATGCGGTGTATTGTTTCCCACGACGAAGTCCGACTCATAACTCAAGAGATGCAAAGGCTTCTTGCATTACCCTGATTTATAAGTTTACGTTTATGGTCTATGTAAGTTAAACTGATTTATTATGAGGCTATGTTTGTGTCATAATTATATTTATTAGGGTTTTCGAAATGTCTATACATATACGAGTTGATGAAGTATGTTGGTTTCATTTTGATCTGAACGGCGGAGTATTTAATTTGGAGGGGTTTTAGCATTTGACTTTTGACCCTATCTATTGGTATGTAAGTTCATTTTGACATTGCTTTAGTAAATGAAACCACATACTCGTCATTACCATTGCTAGTTTTGTGCCTAAAAATATCAACGAATAATGAAAATCAAATTTATGTTTCTCATTTTGTAGTTTAGTGTGACTATGGCGTGTGTTTGAGTCTAAATCTGTTTGAAAGTGTGACTTTGCCGCTCTGACGAATTTTCTTGCAGTGTCTAAGCAGTAGTGGCATTAAGGCGAGTAAAATTAAATATAACTTTAATAACTTTGTTCGAAATAAAATGACCCTGTACCATACCAGTAGTTTCTGTTTTCGTCAGTTTAATGAATCATTTACTGATTAAATACTTCTGCGCGCTTCTTCAATCAATTACCTCAATATCGTCCCAAACTTTTCTAATTTATAAATTAGTAACATCACAATGCAGAACTAGACAAATAAGCATTATTATTTTCTTTAACTATTAATGCAATTCACCCATTCAAATTCATATTAATCCAACAACACTGCAGATAGAGATCACCCACGTTCCGTTCTGACTGAACCAGTCGTGATATAATTCGAATGCATTAATTGTCAGTTTCCTCGGAGCCAAAGCATAACCGTGACTTATGTAGAGGCTGTTTTAGGAATAACTTATTGGCAGAGATATCACGATCTAGATATTATAATGCAAAATCTTATCTACAGGCATTATTAATTACTAACGATCACGCTATGGGTAACGATTTCTACACCTAAAATTACTTGGTGGTGTTCACGAGTTTGCTTGCGTGAAAGACTTTTTTTATTGCTTTGAATGACGAGACGAGCTTACCGTTCACTTGATGGTAAGCGATACGATCGCCCATAAACAGTAGTAACACCATCCAACACAGATCACAAAGTATTGTTTGGTATTCCACTGCGCTCGCCATCCTGGTGTGTTAAGTCTTATTATGTTCAGTAGTTACACTGGCTACAATGTCCTTCATACCGGAATAAAATATAAATTGACTAGCTTTACGGTATTTAAATACGGGCTTAAATAGTCTAAGAAGTCTATAATATGTAAAACACTCCATAGTGGCCACAGTAAGTATTGCGTTCTGGGATCAGTCTATGTATATCAAACAGGCAGGTAAAGATAAAGATAACAAAATATATTTGCAGGAAGGTATGTGAAGTCTGCCAATCCGCACTAGGTCAGCGTGGTGGACTAAGGCCTAAACCCTCTCAGTAGTAGACGAAGGCCCGTGCTCCAGCAGCGGGACAGACAGTACTTAATATGGAGCTGGTATTATTATTTCATGCACTTGATGTCTGTAATATCCCAGTAGAGAAATGTTAAACTTATCTTAATTCGATTAAATATTACATGTTTTGAATGTACGATTTATTTATGATCAGCGTTTGCTCGAGGCCCCGCTCGAGTGAAAACGTTTACCGAGATTGAAGTCCCGCTTTACATTTGTACGGGATAAAAAGTAGTATGTATCCCATAGAAGTATAAGTAATGTAAACGTACATAATAATAAAGAGAATATCCTCAAATTTTACATGCGTTTTAATAAAATTTATAACCGGTTTGCGCCGGATACAGGCTGGGGTACTTGTTCGGATTTTTACACTTAATTTGGTGATCTCCATGTACATGGCAAATATATTATTAAAGCTGTATATAAAATTGCATTAATTTCTCAAGGAGAGGTATTTCGTTGGCAATTAAATGTGGGTTAGTAGATTTGATTTTTTTGAAAGTCTTATGGAGATCTATATAGTGCATAGAACCTAAGCGTATACTTAGAACACCTGTGTTCTAAATCTATTCTCTGGAATTTTGTTCATTGTTTCCCTTAATGTTCATACAAAAAAATATACAAATAAGCATATAAAATATTTTTAAAGTCAAAGGTTTGTGTTCTTAGATAGCTGAAAACAAAACTTCTAAACTGATATCTTTTCGGCAGTCAGTTTTAAGTCAAGCATTCTGTGAATATCGGTAAGAACTTCTTGTCAAGATATAAAAGGCATTGTTTCACTGATTCATTAATAATCAAAGCATTAGTTTCTGGCGTCTTATTTTGAGTAAAAGAAAAATTAAAGCAAGCTATAGAATCATTCTCATGTCTTCTAATGAAGTCTTGATAAATAATTGTCATTATAAAAAGATATTGGAACCCATAGTCTTTTTACCTTAACGGTTATGTACTAGTATATTACACTGTATTATAGTACTTATTACAAAAGAATAAAGTTCTCAGCAAAAATATTAAAGGGTTCCAAGGTTACTTAACGCTCAGACATCGTTATGAAATCTGTTTTGGTAATGAATCAGCATATATCAGGCCATACGGTTTCCTTTGGCTTGCGGTCAGACTTGGCCGGCGGAACTAAACTATTATACAAGAACAGGTTTTAACGGGTATGCAAAACAGATAAAGGATATTCATTCGAAATTGTCAATTTGTACGTTAATAGCCTAGGACATTTGATATGATAGTCGTTATGGGTGAAAATGCTGTAATTTTTGCGCCTTCCGGGAATAGTTAGAGTGCGATTTTTCCTTAGTCGTATACGCCTTCTATTGTAACGACATTTAGCTTTACTATTAACGTTGTTATTCAATGAATTATGTGTTAATGTACGTTACGTTGGCATTACTAAATAAATAAATAATTTTAGCGTGTAAGTAATTTAAGTAGTCATAATAATGTTATATTAGAGTTTTGTTTATAAAAGTAAAGTGGTCGCCGTGAGCTCATTCTGCTTAGATCAGACCGTCAACAGGAAAAAATTATGTATGATTGTAAAATGTAGGTAGATATTGTAACTTTGACTTTTCTGATGACCCACACAAGGCTGTAGTGTTTAAAACGTCGGGAGAAAATAAAACTATAAAATAACACGTTAAAGTATATTTTTATTCGTAGTTTTTTTAATGTGAAGCTAAATATCATGTCCTAAGCCGTTATGTGCGTACAAAGAATGATTCGTCAAGATAATGACGAAAAAGAATGACAAGTTAGCAGTTATTGTATTCGATTACGATCGATAATTGTCGGTGTTTAAAAGATGGAGTCATCAAACTGAGTTATCGTAGTTAAGTATTTCTATAGGAATTTATTTATTCGATTGTAAAGATAAGTGGCAAAGGAACTCAGTTCGTACGTTTTCATTCTTTAGCACAAAAAATCTAAAAGCATGTTTTATTTGTTTATATAAAACTAAGGATTTGTGCTTTTTGTGTTTTGTGTCTCTCTTTACGCGTATAATTTTGAATTTCTGAGTTAACAACAGCATATTCTCTCTCTTTCACTCAACTATAAATAAAAATTAATTCAATCACTTACCGCGCAAAATGCCAAACAAACTTGAAGCATTTGTAAGGATGTCAAAAAACCTATCAACAAAAGGTCGAGTTCAAAAAAGTGTTAGCATTTAGTAACCATAAATGTAAACATGTGATTGAAACTCTGATTTTATCTACTTAACATGTTTTCTTTTTGTTACAGAAGGCTGATAGACGGTGCTGTTGGAAGTGTTGAAATTTGGATGAATTTTATGGAGGTATGTCTTTTTATTTTTTTTAAGAGGTAAAAAGCAAACAGACATCGGTAGACATTTGTAAAGCTTATATTTAGCAGTGGATATCCTAACTCGATGATAACGACGATGAACAAGCAAACACATGCTCTTTAATAGTGTTGCATACTTTTAAGGTTATAAATAAATAGCATGATATCGAATAAATAACCGAAAACAATACAAAATAATATATTTACTTAGGTAAAAAGTTGTATTTTTTATTTATTACCCTCAGTAGTAGTCACAATTATGCCGGCTGTTGGAACTAGATATGTAAAGGCTGCTTCCCGACCGCGGAACTTATGTGGGCCTCTATAGCGGGTTTTAACACATTGTATACGGTAGTCGCTACCCGGGCGGATATAAAATATATCCTACCACCAGCACATAGCTGAGTAGTCATACCTTCATCTACATATTAGTAGTAAATTAAATTCACGCAATCAAACGTATTATGGACTACAGATATATCTTCAAGTTAATGCACTACATAAAAGGCAATTGTGTGATGTATTTTGAGTGGATCTCAATTTAAAAATCGTGCTCAGTCATACTTACCATTCGTGTACCGTTAATGCAATGACAGGCCGAACGGCCCGCCTACTTGTTACTTTTAGAATATTTGGTATGATTACGTTTTAATATCGAGTTTGAGGCTTGGGTCTCAGGAATGTAGGAAAAGGTGGCATAGTTAGGGAACGGTGGATTGTGACTTTTTATATTTTTTTTTCCTTAAAATCTTGAGCCAAAGCTCCCTACGTAAAGATTAAAAAAAACTTGAGCTCTGCAAAGTTTTTGAACTGCTTATATTGGTCGAACTAATATTGGAATTGAGGAATAATTGCAACTAAAAATTACATTGTAATTTGGTCACTATAGCTCTGAATTTTAAAATTCACTCCCAACTCACAAGAAGAGTACGAAATAGAACGAACATTTTCGTGTAAATTAGACTGTTTCGGATCACTTTTAAATTTACAGTGTAGCAAAAGTGAAGTGAAAGGGTTTTGAACCACGTGCCTGCCCCGAGGCAAAGGAAGTCGCCGGCGCGGCCCGTCAAAACCGAACGAGATTAATACGAACTCATTCATTTAGTACCTTTTCGGCACTACAATGAATAGGTCGTGAGCTACGTAATTGCTGTAGCAATTTGGACAAAGATAGAGGTCCGGGGTCCCAGATTCGGCGCAATTAAATATTCATTACTTGACGCGAACATTTTCTGTCATTAGTGGACGACAAAAAATTACCTTCTGGTCGACATTAAATAAAGTCATCTTGAATAACTTTAGGCGATGGAATGTGTGGTTTGAAAATATGTTTTTCTCACAATAATTTTTGAGAACGGTAACAAATTAATTGGTAGTTTGAGGTGGTATATATTTTTTTCGCCAATTTTTTTGGAATGTTAATATAACTTTAAATGATATTAACTGTTGTACGAATTTGATTTACGGCGTTCGAATTTTGAAAGAAAAGAAGAATAAAATCTCTCAATTAAACACTAATTATTTTCACAACTTGCTATTAAACGCATTTCATTAATTAATGAATTGGTTAAGCTCGAGAACAAAGTTCGTATGTGATCGAGGATGGTTAATAATGATGGGAAAATTAAATAATATGTAACATTAATATCAAACACCACAGGGTATTAAGAAATATTAAATTTATTTCTATTATAAACATTAAAACAAAATCACGTCAAATTTCGAACTTTCCAAATTTCCCACATTAAATCCCGCCGCAAAACCACAAAGTAGTTTTATTTAATTTCATTATAATTTTTTAATATCGTAGCGGTAGCTTTCCCACGGTATGACGTAAACCTCATGCTAATTGAAGTAACAATGGGTGGCCGGTCGTCTCCGATAATTGCCTTAATAAACGCCATATAATCATAATCAAACAGAATTACAAGCGGATTGGAACTGGACTTTTTATTGGCCTATTGTGAATGTATAGACGTGTTCGAAAGTGTTATCGAAATAGGTCAATTGGAATGCAGGCGAAGATGCAATAATTATATATTTTTGTGGTTTTATTAAACGCACATTTGATGATGGTATCATTTTCTCACAGTCAATCAGCTAGAAATGGCATCATTGTGTGTTTATGCTTCTGGCTTCTGCCTAGAAGCCATATTTTTTTATGTTTTTTATGACGTTATGTCAACAAATATGTTTAAAAATACCTTGATTTATCTACGAAGCTCAGAAATTTAATTTATCAAAGGAATATTTGCATAACTTTTTACTTAAAATATAAATACACAATGATCTCCGTACATGGCCACCATTCACACTTCACTGAGATCTCTATCTGCCCCAGACACAGGAGTAGACGTATCTTTGTCCGTACAAGACAGAAATGTCACATGTCAGGGTATTATCTTGCATAAACATTGATTGTCGGCGAAATGATTATGCTAATTTAATATTTGTATTATTTAAAATTAGATGATATTTTTTACGATAACGTTTTTGGAATGCTAATATGTTAAAAAAGATTCGAAAAATATTAACTGTTATGATTTATGGCGTTCGATTTTTAAAAGAAAATAAAATTATTAAATTAAACACTGTTTATTTTCTCAACTTGATATTATTCGTATACATTATGTTTAGTATATATATAACTTGTATAGAGTTGGGTTTCTAAGAAATACAATAACTGGTTATGAATGCGACTGTACCCGGTATGAAAGATAAATACCAATCAATTTTTTTGGTGTATTGGCTGATGTTCCCTATTGTGGGATCCACAATGGATACATAATTGTCTTTGGACTTGTAGATATGATTTTGTACTATTATGAATATAAAAAAACCGTTCCATAATTGAAAGAAGTTAATGAAATTTAAAATAAGTTAAGACTATCTATCTATGGACAATAAGGTAGCATCACGAAATAAAAGCCTAAGTAGTATTAAAACATTGTAAACCTTATAAAAACAATACTAAGTCGTATACATATGAGTAAGCCAACGCAAAACATATATCGCTAAAACAATATTTATTTATAGAATGAAAATTGTGAGGACACGGTGACGAACTGGGTAGACGAACGGAGGCTGTGCGGGTCAACGACCCTCGCTCCCCACCATTTCCTATCCCCACCGCTGCACGTGGCTATTTTGTACTTTGCGGTTTTGTCCATTTCCCATGAAAAAGTTTAGGTTCCTCGTGCAAATGGCTTATAGATTACGTAATAAACGTTTTGTCGGGAAAAAAATGTTTAGATACGTGTGAAAGGCTTAGGTTAAGGTTTAACATAAGGATTTGACGTCGTTTCTCAACACTACTTCCGCTCATAATTAAACAATTAATTTTGTACATAATATTAAAATATCTCTAATCAGTTCGTGCCTAAATATAATAAATTTATGTAAATAACTAAAGTCCAAAACCGAACATATACTTCGAATAAACGCAAGTAATTAGACAAAAAATGCTTCCATTCTCAGGCAGATGCCGTGAGAAAGATTTCTATCCTCAACCGCCATTCATTTTTGTGCAAAAACACGGTCGCATTCGAACTAAAGAAAGGTCACACGAGAACTGCCAGTGTGTATTAAAAAAATAAATGACAATATAAACGTTTCGACGCTACCGCCATCTCTATTTGGATTCCTTATTATTTTTATGTGTTTTAAGCGACTTAGAAATATATAAAATAATACAAAATAATGGTGGAAATTTTTATTAGTATTACTTTAAGTAAAATTGTATTACTTACATCTATTTTGTTGTATGTGGCGCAGAACCACACTCATTTCCAATTTATATAACTTTACATATTGTATTTTCATAAATTGTCATTTGCAGTTTGTCGAATAATAGTAATGGTGTGGAAAAGTAAATAGTAAGAAAGTAATTTGAAATATAACACACTCGAACAAGTAATTAAGATACAAACGTTGATTGATCGAGAGAGATTTACTTATTTAAATGTTAAAACAGTTATTCTCTTATAATAAGCACAATGCGATATCAATACAACGTATCGTGGCATTATTAAGCCCCGAGCAATTTCCAAGAGATTATGATATCTGTTTACACTTTACAGGCTGTTTGGCCCTGTCAGCGATGAAAATCTGATATATAACAAAATTTATAGTTGGAAGAATAAAGTACTAACTAGTTGTTCTTAGAAGTTTGATCAGTTATTGATTAATTAAGTTTTATGGTCAGATTTAGACATTTGTAGATAGTTCTTAATTAAGAAATAAGGTTAATGTATTTATTTAAACCAAAACGTAGAAACATTTGAAACATAGTTCAAAAGTATTCCTTAACTCTATGGATATTGAAATGATTTATACTGCCAGAGTAACTTCATACAAACCAGCATAAGTATGTAGTCCTGAACAGAAATATATTGCAGCATTCGAGTCCTGCATTATCGAAACTAGAATTTATTGGGCTTCTTAGCACATATATCAGTGGATGATCAGCCTTTTAGCATCGGTGCTCGGTTATTTCTCTCTCGAATGCATTCAAACGATGCGACCATTTAATAGAGCACTGATTTGTTAAGTAAAATAACGCATTGTGTGCGCCTTCATCATTATATTTTATTATCGTAATTCTATTCCGAATGCGCCATTGTTGTTTGATGTGATTTAGCTACTGCGGTCTATGCAGCTGCCGAGGGACTTATTCTTGGGTATCATGCGTTTAAAAAAGTTTATAACGGTATTGTTGTCAACAATAAATAGTGAAGTAAATATTTAATATCAGAGATTTTTTGGGACGCGTGGGATTCTAAAGCTATCACTTTGTCGTTTGTTACGCTTTTGGGCCATAATAAAGTCAAATGGAATCAGTACGACAGATAAATGCGACGCCTCAAAAGATTATCATACAGAGAATTGTGCATCATAATATTTTGATTTTATTTATACAAAAGAGCGCAATTTCCTATGACTGTGTATCCTAAAACAATACCACGTTTCAGACATTGCGTTGTAAAGGCTATATCACAGAAATATCACTAGATCTCTAGCACAACAATAGGTCGAAACGAGGTGCCGAGCGATGCACAATAGCGCTCACCGCTCACGGCGCTTATTCTCGTGATATTTAACGTTATAATGGAGCTATAAATATAGATTTTTGTGCAATTGATTGCATTTCAGTTTTCCTGTTACGAATAATAGATGGCGTTGTTCCGCAATTATAATTAATAGGTAAATCTAGTAAGGATAAGTTGGATTAAGACAAAAAATGAAAATTGACTATTGTACTTACATAAAGCACAAATTCTTTATGTGTAATATACTGCTTATACAATATCAGCCTAGATATTTTGAAAAATATGATTCCTTACGGTGGTCATGTATAAATTGATATGTATTTGTTATTGTAGATATGTATTTTGTTTCTTATGTATCATTGCGGTGTAGTCATCTAGACTGTAGTAAAGCTATGATTTGTAATTAGACGCTTAAATTACCGTAGCTCCGGTTTTTGTAATGATACAAATAATAATTGTTCCAACAAATTATCATTATTTCGAAGATCTGTGTGCTGTGAAACGTAATTCATAACACAAAATGATTTTAACTAAATGTTAAATACGTACCTACCTCTGAAATGAATATTCGTTATGATGATCTATGAAATATTTTGCATCCGGTTATTACTTAGTCCTCAAGATAGACTAGCAGCGCAATATTATAATGCATATTCAAATGCATTTAAAACTTTAAGGCTTGATTCATACTCTAACCTGTGTTTCTTATAGAATCGCTGGATGTTAGGAAAAACGTCTTAATCTGGTAATATACTAATATTGTGTGATACGCAGAATACTTTGTAGAGTTAAATACAACTACGTATATAATTTATAAAACATTGCCTGTAACAATAATATTTACCTAAAGGCTATGTAAACTAAGTATAATATTCTTTGTTGCAGAATTTTGTGACAACCTAACGCGAACTGGCTGGTAAGTAGTACCTACGTTCTTTTTTTAAGTGCAAGACAGTTGAAACACGTCAACAACTCATTATGTGTATGCGGGCCCCGAATCCATTTTATTTTTTGTCGCTTGTCTCTGGCCACTAACAATAAAACTCGACAGTTTTAAAAGGAGCGCACAAAAATGCTGGCCGGTTGGATTTTAAGCGACTGTCAGCTAGTTCGGTCGTGGCACGAATTTTGAAATTGTAAACATAAATAGGTACAAAGTTCAGTTACATGCAATGATGTTGTGATCGCTTGTTGCTACCTGGTATTGAGGATTGTTGTTTATTTCTGAAGTACAATGTTTGTATTGTATTGGATGTCGCTTGTCACTATTTTGGCGATCAAGATTTTTCTTCGAGTTATAAACTTTTTGTACGTAGAAGAGTCGATTTTGCAACTAAAATATCGAAGTTACTATTACGCTAAAGTAAAAAATTTCGACTTTTCTGGCAATGTACTAAGGATGGGTAGTATTATACATTTGATAAAAATGATACTTTACATGACTAATATAAATATAATTTTACACAAAATATAAAGCAACGCAGATCTAACGAAGCATGTCTAAGATCAATAGGGAATATGAAATCGGCATGCAAATCAATAATCGCGTGAGCACAGCCATAGATTTAATCCAGAAAATTTCGATTAAAATTTTAAAGTCCATTCCATTTCTGTTAAAAAAACTCAAAAATATCCAAGTTTTATAATGCTCTGCCACGAATGATAATGGTGGAACATGGTAATTGGCGTGACGTGCCCGTCACGCAACGATGACCGCCCCTACCACATTGAACCAAGAACTATGAGCGATGCGATGGTTTCACTGTTTTGTATCCATCGCTCCGGCCAGTCGTTTGTACCGTCGCCTAGTGTCAACTAGTGTGGTAATGGATTGTGACTGAAAACGTCCAGGATTTTGTACGTGTGTGAAAAAAGTGTAGGCTATAGTAGTCGAAGTCCAAGGTCTGTCGGTGTGTCACTCGTTTCAGTTTATGTAAGTATATTTTGATGAATGTTTAAATGTAAATGTTTTAATTGCGTACGTATCTAAATTAATTTTTAAATTTAATCAAATAAGGTGTTATTGCTGTCGTTTAATTACTTAAAATTGTAGACAGTTTATATTCAATAGATAAAAAGGTAGAACAATAATGTACCAGACTTTATTAGTAGTTTGATATTTCCTCACTCCGTTGCAAGTAAAATTTTTGTTTTATGTATAATGAATACGAAAGAAAGTCGCGGACCGAAATAACTTACGTGAATAGTCAAATAAATGTAACAATACGTGAATGTGGTTAATTAAAATGCACCTGCGGATAGTTCACGGCAGGTCAGAGTACAGAATATTTTTAAAACCGTTTTTTCATTTGTTTTCATTCATTGGTAATTTTGTATAAATTTTATTATAGACGAATCAGTTTGTATTAAATATGTACTTTAATACGCGTAGTGTAAGACTATTTCATTTAATATTTTTAATACGAAATATTTTATTTCTGAAATAAAGTAGGTATTACTACTATTCAAAAAGAAGTCACATGTAAATGCGTCAATGCAATTTGCTTTATGGGTATTACAAAAATATTTAATAAAATTTAATCTTTATATTATTATTAAAACAATAAATTCCTCACATTTAAACTACAGAGTAAATACAAACTGCTTGGTCGTAATTTGTAATTTGT
>NW_023594133.1:0-16302 GCF_014839805.1 Manduca sexta
TGATCGAGTCACTCAGAGTGTTGCCACCTCTATACATTTATGTGGCTATGGCCAACATGTTCAGGATACACAAACACAATGTTTGTCATTCAAATTATGCAGTGTTATGAACGTCAGATAAAAATAGCAATGACATATTGCTGCTAGTATAACCACAGTACACTTGAAAGAGACATGAGATAATTTCCATATTAACTATTGTTTTACTGTAAGACATTTTGCATATCATTATCGCATTGTTTAAAGTGTTTTGTTTTTATGGAATGAATTACATTTCATATTTCCCTATTAATATTTATTAGTTTGTGAATTAAGGTTCGATGTCTTCATGGCTTGTTTCTAATGATATCACTACATTAATTTAACGGTGATACTTACCAACTTTCATTGGGTACAGTGAGTTAAAGCGAATATTTTAATTAGCATAGTTCCTTAATCTTCGGGTTACTGGGTATTGGAATGACAGCCATCATAGTGCAGCGAACGATGAAATTCCTCTAAAGCAAGAGGCTGTTGGTTTGATTCTAATACGGAGACATTTTTTTATGTGATATTTTTTTTTTATATTTTTTATTTTACTCAGGCTGTTGTTTTTATATTTGTTATTCCGTAATCACGATAGAATAAAAGAAAAACATTCCAAGATCAAAAATTATTAAATTTAATAACAACTTAATAATAATAAACTTATATTTAGGGCATGTTCCATAACTTCAGAGTAAATGTTATTTATAACATAGATGTATAAGCCGACCATATTCAAAAGTCACACTTTAATCTATGTTTCCAAGTAAATAGTAACAAAATAAGTACTCTATCTCCCTGTACTGTTCAATACGAAAACTATCAAATAAAATTTACATAAAACTTGTGAAACAGTCTCACACCAAGAGTCGGGTACCAAATATTCAATTAAGGGCTAATTTGCAATCATTAGATAAAATCATAATTCTATGTGTAAAAATGTGCTACAGGAGAAAACAATATAAATAAATAAACAGTTTGTTAGTAACAGATTTATCTAATCGAAGTTCTGAGCGACAGATATTTAGATGAGGCTTTTTACACGATTGGCGAAGATGGCTAATTTTTTTCTTTCTTTATCCCCTTTGCAAACCTGAGGGCCTTGGGCAGTTTGCCTGTTCACCAGCTCGTATAACCGACATTGGTCACAGCTGTATGTGTAATAATAAGATCATAATATTAGCCTTGTACTGTCCCACTGCTGGGCACGGACCTCCTCTACTACTGAGAGGGATTAGGCCTTAGTCCACCACGGTGGCCTAGTGTTTTGGCAGACTTCACCCTACCCTGAAATTCCTTGTAAAGAATGTCTGAAGAACGTACTTTCGAAAAGTCAGAGATTAGTGTCTTTGGGTTTTGAACACGCAAACATTCGACTCGCCAGTTCGTTCCACTCCGAACTAGGTCGTCGCCATTTTATTATTAGCTGTATGTGTAAAATATCTTTATCGCTTTGTTTTCTATTAATCTATGGATAACTTTTATCAGACGATTAAAAAATCAGCCTTATTAAGTACTCTTAAACCACTGGCTTACGGTTTGCGCCCATTTATTCATATTTTCTTCCTCAGTCTATTCAAATTTCTTAATCATAAATTTGATAACTCTATCATCATTTTTAGGATAGTCGAGGCCTATTTCAGCTAGTTCACTGATTGGCATTACTAGGGCGTCCGTAAACCCGCATTTGTACGCCAACGTCTGCGATGCTATCCCTGTGAAGACCGTCGCGGTGCCTTTCACGCCTTGTGACAGGCTTAACGGAGTTCTGGAATGAGGTGATAGTAGTTATGATAAGATGCCTATAATGCAATTATTAGACACGAAAAACAGTAATTTTGATATGAAATGAAATGAAATGAAATGAAATGAAATGAAATAAGATATGTAATCTATAATATATGCAATCGAATATATCAATAAGATATAGGTCTTAGATATGATCAAATTGTAACACACTACGGGTATTTTGAAGGAAGGTAGAATTTCTCATCCTCAGTACAATTTGTGAAGATATCCATCATACATGAGAGTTTTCCACTAGTTTCTTTTGTAGCATATAGAGTTTAGGATAGCACCTTTGACTTATAGTAAAGGACGCCTCATTGGAGACGTGTATTTGGATTATAAACCCTGAGTTTTCGATTCGATTCTATCAACTATTAAAATATTGGTTACCTAGCGTTAAGTAGTCTGGCGCCAAACTTCGCCCCTCTATACTCCCTGGCGACGACCAAGCCCAGCGCGTGGAGAATCTTATCCATGCCTAATAGTGCGTATACGTCGTACTTTGATTCTCCATACTCCAGAACGTCGTACACATTCTTCCATTTCTTACCTATGACCTGGAAAAGTTTAATACGTAGAGATTCGAGCAACGTTTATATTTATAAATAGTAGAATATAGAAAATAGAAAGCTTGTAAAGGACTTCTTAGCTCTTAGTACACAATCAAAAGTCTAACATTTTGGTTTTGGTTTCTTAATATGTGAGAGTTCGCCTGGGTAGCTACCACCCCCAATATCTACTTCTGCCGCCAAGTAGCAGTGTGTAGTCACTATTGTATTCTGGTTTGAAAGACATCGTAGCCAGTGTAACTACTGGACATAATGAGACTTAACATCTCATGTCTCAGGATGGCGAGTGTAGTAGAATACCAAACAATACTTTGTAATTCAAGGTGATGGATGGTGTTTCTACTGTTTATGAGCGGTCGTATCACTTACCATCAGGAGAACGGCAAGCTCGTCACGTCATTCAAAGTAAAAAAAAATCTATCAGAATTTTTATTTTATACACTCGCCTAAGTTGAAGGTAGTTGAGATCGTCATCTTCGGTGACGCTCTGACTTGCTGACTTTGTACCTGGCAGCACATTGTTTTCGTATATTTGTTAATGTATTTATCTAGCTTAACTAGCAATTTTAATTAGTCACCGACTCCAAAATTTGTATCCAATATATACCTGTTATGTGAAATAATTTTTAATAAAATTATTTTTATTATTACCTCTAAGTCGTCATGTTCTCCTTTACACCCCACGTAGCATACATTAAGTCCCACCAATTTTTTTTCACCATTTATCTCAGCGTAGCAACCCAAACTCATCCTTTTAGCTAGGTAATAACGCCAATATGCCACTATACCATGAACACTCTCGGGGTCTTTGACGAGCTCTGTGGACAAAGGAAGATTAAGTGCAGATAGACGGAGTGGCAGCATTTTTTTGTTGTTTTCCTATTAAAGCAATCATTGTTTTATATTGTACTAGCGGACTTAACATTTTTGCTTATAACTTTTTTATTTATAGTTCTACGACAAAAGTTACTGGACCAAAGTTGTAGAGAATTTAATTTGCAACAAAAAATGTTTATAATTTTTTTTTGTCAGATAAATAGTTTAAGAGATACATCGTAAAACCCTTTCAACTCAAGATGGCGGTCGTGGGACAAGGGTGGCGACCCCACAAACTTGGCTGTAGCTTTACACTGACCCCCCCTACACTTCTAAAAAATAAAATTGCGTCCTCTAAAAAACGCAACCCCAAATGTAACTTTTCAATGGACTAAATATACAATTGACCATGGGAGAAAGATGGGTTTTCCAGATTAATACCACAAACACTTAATTATTGCCCCTGGGACTTGTTTATGGTCATAGCAAGAGCAAGCCGCACTCGAAACTGTAGTCTTTTAAATTCAAATGGCACATCAGTCGGAATCATTGGGATGCGCGGTATGAGAACATCTTCTCCTTTATACTTTCCTTTCAGTATAGTTGCTTCTATCACGTTGTTTAGTAATTTTTTTATCGCTAACCGTGTGCCGTTGCAAAGACGTGGTTGGTTGATATTTCGCAACCTTATAACTACCGATCCAATCTTTAATTGAAGATTGTGAGGTGGAAATCCTGGCAAATCCAGCGAGTTTAAAAATTCCGGTGGATAGTTGACTACATCATCTTGGTTAGTAGCCGAATCAACTGATTTATATATCCTAGCGGACCCGACAGACTTCGTCCTGTCAAAAAGATTTGTAATATGACAGTTTTTTGTTCCTATCTATTTTATTAGTCACAATGCGATATCACTTTTGTTGAGTTTCAGAACGCGACATTACATTATTATATTCTGTGCTCCAACGCAAACTGCTTTGATGTTAGGAACACACCTACATTGCTTAGACAACAGTGAACTTTATTCAATAGCAATTAAGCTCAAATTGACTCTACGTATTAGTTAGAAAACGTTTGTATGGGATAAAGAAAAGGACTGTTTTAGGGTTTTCCGGCAATTATTTGATATTTTCTCGCCGTAAAAACCATCCTTGAGCTTCGACGAATATTAAAAAAAAAGAATTGGCCAAATTGGTCTAGGCGTTCTTGAGTTATGCGCTTACCAACACATTTAGCGATTCATTTTTATATTATAGATATTGACTATTTTTAGGGTTCCATACCTCAAAAGGAAAAACGGAACCCTTATAGGATCACTTTGTTCGTCCGTCCGTCTGTCAAGACCCTTTTTCTCAGGAACGCGTGGAGGTATTAAGCTGAAGTTTATATCAAATACTCAGGTTTACTGTCCCTTGGAGTTGTGAAAAAATCAAACTTCTAAGCCAACGCAATCAAAAGATATCTACAGCCGTTTATGCCGCAAATTTTCGAAACTCGCAAGGGAATCAAAACCTACAAGGTACTTCCCGTGAACTCAGAATCTTGAAATTTGGTAGGTACGAAGCAACGTCTTATAGTACAGCTAAAGGAAAAATTGCGAAAACCGTAAATTTTTATTAACATCATATAATAAAAATATTTTTAATAATTTTAATGTTATTATCCCCTTCCTCATGAACGCGTAGAGGTATTAAATTGAAATTCATATCAAATTCTCAAGTTTATAATACCTTTAAGCTGTAACAAAATCAAACTTCTATATCAACGCAATCAAAAGATACACCAATTTTCATACTCGCAACTTCTCACAAGGGAATCAAAACCTAAAGGGTACTTCTCGTCGACCTAGAATCTTGAAATTTGGCATGAAGCTGTGTTTTATAGCACATATAAAGGAAATTCCGAACAACAAATTTTTTAGACCTTTGTCTTTAAATTATGCTCTTCTAGCTTTCCATATTGTTATGGATTTTATTTTGCAATAAAAATACCATAACTATGACTCGATTGTCGTGATGGGTGAGCTTTTACTTATATCCCTACAGGTTTGTACGGAATCCTCGGTGCGGTATCGGCCGACTCGCACTTGGCCGATTCGTAAATATACTGCCTCGATGGCGTAATACTAACGAGCGCGGTACGACAAACGCTCTGAGATGCCGAGATAGAATCTCGAGTTGGGCAAATTGATATTGAGTTTGTCTGTTCAGTGTCAATCCGGAGTATGATATTTGTGCCGATATGGAAATAGGCTCGCCTTCTATCACGTTATGGTACGGAATACACACTAAAAGAGGATACAAGAGTTGACCCTCTTTACATTGAGCGTGTGACATTTTTTTATACTTGACGATAGACGAACTAACCATATTACTTGACGAGAGCAGTGTAATACCACGTACTGCATTATAATTAAAAGTTTGCGTGGTAGTGGGATTAACACTGTTTATGAATAGTGTCGCTTACCATAAATTGAGTGTATTTATCTAAATAATTTTGTTATGTCCGCCCGGATAGCGACCACTGTACACAAGGTGCTAAGCCCGCCATTGTGGCCCACAAAAGCGTGTAGCGTTCCGGGATCAGTCTGTATATCCCTTTCAACAGTGTCGACTGCCGGGGGTAATCATTTCTCGTCAGTAGACATTCTATTGGCCACTACTCCACTAACCATCAGGGGCCTTATTCTCTATCCCGCACGTTATTTTGACAGTGCGTAACAAGCACGTAACACATCGCATCATGTTTAGGACTATAGAAATTTGGCTTACAGAATACCATTTCACGCACGTTTCTCGAAGATAACATGACACGGCCGCGTTACGCGTTTACACTATCGTACAGAATACGGTCCCTGGTGCAGTGTCAGTTTATCGTACATGTACAAACAAACATTCTTATGAAAAAACAATAAAAATGAATACTACACAGCTGACAGCTGAATACATGCACATGTCTCACAAGAAGCGACTATAGTGATAAGTTGTTACTTACTTAGCACATTTAAAGCCAAAATTATCATTTACAGACTTCTCAATGTCCCTTTCAAATTATAAAAACTACTTTAAACAAAGAATGACAATGATTTTTTGTTAGTTTAAGGTCATTTTTTCTTATTAAATTAGTCACGTGGTCTTAATTCATCACGGTTTTGTAGATTATTATTTAAAATAGGTATAATGTTACTTACTATACCACAAGGATCTCTATTTAAGGCTGCCTAATGAATTAAAATATCTATAACAGTTTTATTTGACATTTGTTTAAAATTTATATAGCAGCGTTGAATTTGATTACAATATGTGTGATAATGAATACCAGCATCGGATTAAATTGGCCCATTTTTAGGTATAAGACTACTCTATGATACTACTATACAATGTTACATACATAATTTTTAACTAACAGGAAAATGTCGCTTAACGATAAAGAACTGCGTGAAACAGATCTGTGCTTAAAAGTTAAGCCCAAGTTTACTTTATGAATCACTTCATGTCAGGAGTTGGGTCATGACTGATATGTGTGATATGACATGATAGTATTTATTTACTGTACCATTATTACCATCATTAACCAAGTAGTAAAAATGAATAAGTAAATACCTTATCTTTGCGATACACACTGCGGATAATTAAGTAAATCCGCAAGGAATTTGTGTGCAAAATCCACGCGGTATCTTAATTATGTAATACCATATGAAAGTTTGAAAGGTGAATCATATCATATCATATAAAGGTGAAATATAAAAAAAAATGTTGCTAGACTTTTCCGCGTCTTTGATCTAGATTTTGTGTTTTTAGGACAATTTTTATATTAATAAATTAAATGATTTTTAATGTTTACGCGATTAGACATTGATATAAAACTATTTTATGGATTTATTCGCAGTTTTTATATTATAATATGCTCACGATGTTTTAAAGAACGCGCCGTGACCATGAAGGTTGCATTCTTCGAAACGTCGGGAGGAAATTATAATATAATATATAAAAACCGCGATAAAATGCGTAATATAGTTTTATTATTATAAAGTAAATTGTTTTATTGTTATGAATTGTCTTATTAAAATCAAAACTTTAAATAGCTTTACTCAAAATGTTACTCATTGTCGCTTAGATATGATCGTCTTTTATTTATTTATTTTAAGGACAAACAGTGGTAATTACATTAAAACAACTGAACCTTACAAACGACTAACAATATTTTAAATACATTACCTTTAGTTGCCACGGCATGCATTGATATGTTGGAAAAAAACAATTATAAAATATAAAATAAGTAACGTTAACAATCATAAAATTAAGGAACAAAAATTAAACTGTACTTAATGTTATGTCGTAATGTATGTCTTTCCAGCGTCAATATCGTTTTTGATCATGAAAATTGCGTTTACCCAAAAATTACTAAGATTATATGGAGTGGACTTTGGGAAGATTGTCATACAAATAATTTCCGCACATGCGATGGTTACTCAATCTATTGTGAAATAGATACACCAATGTAAAATACTTCATATTTTTTCCGTAACGTAATTTACGCATTTTTAATGCGCATATTAGCGTATATTCTGTAAATATGTTATTTTTGTATAATATCTAAGCGGCGATAGCCTAGTTGGGTGTGGAACGGACTGCCAAGACGAATGTCCGCAGATTCAAATCTCAAGGGCACACCTCTGACTTTTCTAAAAAATCATGTGTGTATTCTTTGTGAATTTTTCGTTCGCTTTAACGGTGAAGGAAAACATCGTGAGGAAACCTGCACATCTGAGAAGTTCTCTATAGGAATTTCGAAGGTGTGTGAAGTCTACTAACCCGCACTAGGCCAGCGTGGTGGACTAAGGCCTAATCCCTCTCAGTAGTAGAGGAGGCCCGTGCTCAGCAGTGGGCAAGTATATAATACAGGGCTGATATTATTATTATTATTATAATATCTATGGACGCAGTGACATCTCATCAGATGGATATTTCAAATAAGACATCGATTTATTACCAATTGGTCATATTAATTTAATTCAAATATGCAAGTCAATTAATTTAATTATTGATTTATGTTTTTACAATTGACTGATTTTATCAAGGCTTTACCTATTGCTGGCGAATAGTGCTTTGGGACTAAATATTAAAATGTGTCGGTTTATCAAGCAGAAATTTTTGTATCTAAGTAATTTTTATCAACAAAATACATAATTGTTCCTTACCACTCAAATTGCAGAGCACCTCGTCAGTGCATAGATTATCCACCAGGATCTTGATGGCTGTCTCATCGTCTTCTGCAGGTAGGTCTTGGACTATATATTTGACTCCATTTGACTCCCATGTGTCGTACACGCGAGGGTATGATTCATCGAAGATCCTTTCGAATGGCATTTTGAGCTAAAAAAATTATTGAAAAGGTATTGACTTCGGTTTCCACACCAGGAACACTTTGTATGGGTTTTTCATTATTTATTTCTGACTCGTTTCTCTAAAGGGAATTTGCGTACGATAGGCGGTCGACCGAATAATTGTGCCAACCCCACCTTAGAATGGCATAAGACAGGTGAATGGAGTTACGACTACAATATTAATGGCAATGACTATTAAAGTTGAAGCATACTTATTCGTGCTAATAATATTGCCACAAAATAGTATTGAACTATGGTCTATGTAGAATGCAATACGTTTTATACAAAGGAAAGTAATGAATCAACATGCCAAATCCAAATTTATATGCAACGTAGCGAATTCCCAGTTGCTTTTTGCAATTCATCGTTAAAATTGACCTATCAGAATAAAGAATTTTTCACATGCTTACAAATTACTTATTTGATTTGTATTACTCGGGATCGGATCGAAGATTATGTTTTGGATTTTCTATTGATAATGGCCGTAAAATTATTTTATGAAGAAGCGTTAGGTGTGCAATAAACTTTAGAGATAAGATTGTGTTGCGTTGTCAACTGTACAGTAATCTTAACGAATCCAAGGTCATTGCATTATCCTTGTCTAACCTTGCACCGAACGGAATTAAAACAGACATGCATAGGTAAATATACAAGAACATATGTCCATGTATGGAATGAAGTTAGATATTTTAATTTATAGCGGAAGAAGGCTAACAACCGCCTCCTAGTGTTTACTGCGAATGAGTCAAAGAGAGTTAGTTATAAATTGGCATTTGCTCGCGGCCGCGTCGGGCAAAAAATTATTTTTCGGGATAAAAGTATAAATAGTTAAATTATTTTATGAGGAAACTAGGTCATTAATAAATGATAATAAAGAATATGTTAAAGTTTATTAATTATGGAATTATATAGAACCCAATTTTAAATCAATATTTTTTTTTATAAAGCAATAGAGAATAACTGTAGTTGCCAGTAGCAACTATACAAGAAGCAAAGAGTATTATAAATGTACATACTCCTTACTTCACAAAAAGTCCTGCATATTTTCCTGGCATAAAAAGTAGTTTAGAGGATAAATTAGTTTCCTATTATAGAAAAAAAAAATGGACAAGAAGTTTTTGAAATTAGCGCGTCCAAACAAACTCTTCAGCTTTATATATTAGTATAGATATGGAAACGAATGAACAATCATACTACCAGAGACACTGTGAGTATATCAACCTTTAAAGAGGAAGAATGGAAATTGAGAATAAGGGAGAGAAACATATCGACGGGTGAAAAGACATTTTTTGCAACACAAGTTTCATACATATTTAAAATCAGCAATTTTATTTTTCGAATAAAATGTCGCTTAAGTCAATCAGCTTTTTAACTGTCGATATCATTTTCAAGTTACTTGCCAGTCACCAATATTATATATGTCGGTTTTCTATCTACTTTGTAATACCAAGTCAAGTATAAACATTAAGCATATATGTACATAGGCACATTGTTAACAAAATTGTCTTCACACGACAAGCTTGGCGTTCATTCATTTATACATATGCGTGAAATCATTTATAAATAAAACATGAGGTTTTCATACAAAGGATTTTGTTACAAAAAATCCAGCTAGTAAGTAAATTAATTAAACCAATACATAAAACCTCTGAGCTTTATTAAATGGAATATATAAACATTTTCGACAAAAGATAGTTTTACCTTTTTACCTATAATGTTAATCGAATTTTTTCGGCGTTTTTATTTTTTTCAACTCAATATTTTTAATTAATATTATTTATACTCTGTTCAATTTATATTATTAATATATAAAAAGCCAAGTGGATCAGATTGCGGGGATAAGCATAATATTTGTTTTATTTTTTTTAATGCAGAAGCCTATTTAAATATGGAACAATGTTTATAAAGTTCATTTTTACAACCGTAATATCTAAATATTTAATTTACATTTTTATGTACTTATTGTAATAAGTAGATATAAAAAGGTTTTTAATGTATATTTGTACTCGAATGTATTCAAGGAACGCTTTAAAGTTATTTTTGGCCTAACACAGCATCTTTTCTCATAGAAACGGGGTCATTGATCTGTGAAGATATTTTTGTAAAATGTTTTGTATTTAGAACACGTCTAATTTATTTCTAACCGACAAATTGAATTTAAAAAAATAACTTGAATTAATCTTACGGCTATTTAATTTATGAAGAATAGTAATTACTGACTTTAGACATTGAGTTAAAGGCCGGTGGAAAAAAAAATATAGCGGAAACAATATATTTGTTGCAAGCGTTAATTTTGGTCAAATACTATTTTTAAATAGTTTCAATGATTTTTATAGTTGGTTTAACTGTTGGTAAATTAAAATAACCTGCGCGGGTCCCCACAATTTGTATGGAATTATTGTTTAAGTTATAAATTATTTATGTATCATTTAGTTTCGTTATCACATGTCAATTGTACTATATAATCTGATAGCACTTCTGCACATGCAGTTTTATTACATAAATATATGTATTATTACTTAAATATATTTGATAACTTATTTTTCACCTAATGCCTAATCTTACCGTCATCAAAATTTAGTCACATATACTAAAAATAATGACATATATTTTTACTCACGTGTTTTTTATAATCACACGTCCGTACGACACAGTATCAACAATGCAGTGCGAGGGTACAGCTTTAGGTCGCTCGCTCACAAGCCATTTTATAATTTAGCTCGCGATTTATCACTTACAACAATCATTGGGCTTAAGCATATAAATGTACGTGAAAATCTCGCTCAGTATTTAGAAGATAACTTGACCTTGTTGGCGCAAGGCGACGTTATGTTAAGTTTTGATTAGCCAGTTTTTTAGCAATTTTTTCCTTAGAACTACCAGATGTGACACTGGCATTATTCAAGTCAATATTGCTTGAGGAAGTCGATTTCTGCAAGATTTCTTGTTAATCTAAGCCTTGTTTAAGTCTGACGCGATGGTCATTTGTAATATAGAGTTGTCGAACAACTTACGGTAATAATACTTTGGTTAAAGTGTTTGTAATAGTAGAATTTATGTAATGAAAATTGCGTGGAATTATATATTCACACACTCACGCCTTTAAACCCCGAAGGTGCAAAAGCGCAATGCACCCACTTTTCGCCGTGCGTATTCCGTCCCATGATGTGATAGGAGACGAGCCTATCGTCATATCGAACACAAATTCCGAGCTGATACTGAGTAGGAAAACCCAAAATCATTTTGCCCGGGGATCGAACCCGAGAGGTTAGCACTGCAGTCGTACCGTTATACAATTACGCCACTAAGGCAGTCATACCTTGAATTACTGTCGAAAATAATACAGTAATAAGACTTATTATTACGTTATTCGATAGTTCGTCGTAATTAGAAGGCGGTAAGCGATTGGTAGAGTTTACGTTAGAGTTCTCATGTTTCCTGAGTTGTCCCTTGCTTTCATAGAAAACCTATATAATTCGTTTTCTCATAGATGTTAGGGCATATTCGTCAGTGGATTTCCAGTATCACACTTATTTAAATCCTTTACACAAAAATGTTAATTAATTCAAATTATAGTTCTGTCTTTTATGTTCTGTCGTTCTATCTATACTTCTGTTATATAAAGTTGGAGAGTTTATTTGTACGGACTAATCTCAGGATCTACTGGTTCGAATTGAAAAAATTATATCCCTGAAAACTCTTACACGCGTGTGAAGCAGCGAGCAAAAGCTGGTCCTAATAAAATTATAAGCATTCTTTAATATAAATGTGTATAATGTTTTGTGATTATAAATTATATTCATATATTTTCAAAATTCTAATTATAAATGTGTTATGAGACTATAAAATAATTCATATATTTTTAAAAAGGTTATCTACTAACAATACTCCTGACACTGCGGAAGGTCATGGTCCGCGATTATTTTCGGCTTTCGGCTATCAAAACTTGCTCATCAGTACATTATATCACTTGACGATAATGATTTTATTTTCCGTCTTTATTGTTTCGTGAGCGAGGGTCACAAGGATAGTGTCTTAAGTGGACGTAATTTGTAGTGTGGCGATTGTCTATCATTATCAAGGTCTGTAATCTATAGCCAAGGTCCAAACCTGTTTGGTAGAATACAAATAAGCAGTTTGGACATGATTGAAGTGATTATGTGCCGGGCTAAATTAGAAAAAAATGTTCCGAATGGGTCATTAATGTACTTTGAACCTTATTATAACTAATTTAGGATATTTTTTTTATTTCGAAAATACGTTATTATAATTTCAACTTTCTTATATTTTCCGTTCCGTCCGGGACGATCTGAGTGTACGTGACTTCACGGATATTTTAGTAGAATATTATATTTATTGTCATTAAAGATTCATATCTTCTGTTTGAGGCGGGCGTGGTAAAGTGACTCCACTGCACTTGTAGCGTCTTAGAGTACCAATTAACGCGAAATGGCTATCTTTCGTCAATCATCGTAATTATCTTAGACTATTATCTAAGGTACTTATGCATAGAACTCATGTTTATGAGTAGATTAACAGGTTTGCCCCTTATATTTTTTACAGGGAACGAGTTTAATCGATGTATTAAATTATAGAATAGGTGTTAGAAAGAACATTAACTTAGTGAATTAGTTGTACTATAATAATATAATAATATCAGCCCTGTATTGTATACTGTCCCACAGCTGGGCACAGGCTACCTCTACTATTGACAGGGATTAGGCTTTAGTCCTCCATGCTGGTTTAGTGCGTATTGGTGGACTTCACACACCCTCAAAATTCAGGTTTCCTCACCATATTTTTGTTCACCGTTAAAGCAAGCGATAATTCACAAAGAATACACACATACTTTTAGAAAAGTCAGAGGTGTGTGCCCTTGGGATTTGAACCTCCGGATATTCGTCTCGGCTATCGCTCGCTCGCTCTAGTTGTACTGTTTATATTTATTTCACTTCTTGTGCTGTAAATTGAGTTGGGACGCATATAAGCTTCTTGAAAGAGTTCATATCAGTATCGGCCTGGAGTCTGGAATTTGTGGCCAATAAGGCGATTGGCTTGTCTTCTATCATGGGACGGAATACACAAGGCGAAAAGTGGATGCCATTTAAATTACCGCCCACTCCTTCGGGAATAAAATATGTGTGTGTGTGTGTGTGCTTGCATGCGTGCGGGTAAGCATGCGTGTGTGATTGTTTCTTAAGCGTTATAAGTGGGACTTTAAGTTAAACTATTTGTTTCAATAATGAATGTTATAACTCGATATGAACAAAACATGTTGCAGTTTGCTACGGCTTGCACTGCCTAATACCGAAACTAATTTGATAATTTCAAAGCCATAGAATGAGTAATGCAACAGCTACATTGTTATAAACAACATAAAAACGCTATTTTATTTTTATGTTTACAGTAGAAATACATTAATTTATGAGTAACATTTTATCTCAATCAATCATGAATTCCCAAAGGGTAGTGTAGTCGATTTCGCGCGTACGGAATCGATTGTGTTCGTTGCGAAGGGACGTAACAATCGCTCTTTATAAATAAATATGTCCACTGAATGTAAAACGGATGACTAAACCTAGTAAAATTAGTGGCGTTATTATACTAAGGCACTCTGTTTAAACACTTTTTTTTTTCGCTTTAATTGCGCATTGGGCACGAGATCTATTGTTTTTTTTAATGTATTTTTTTTAAATAATGTGGAACGATGCTTCGTAAAAACCTTGTTCTGTCATTGATAGGGAATTCCAAATGAAGCCATATTTTAATGGTATTACCATAAAGTAAGTAATATACTCGTGAGATATATTAGATACCACTGTTAAGCGAGTTCAGACCAAAAACTGGACTAAATTAGTTTAGCTGAGCTCGCATTGAAGAGATAATAAGTACATAGCTTAGTTTTATTGTTTGCAATTTGCATAAGAGTATAAAAAATATCTCAGCTATGCGAGCTAATCTATACTTCATACAAGATGCTTTACAAACATTTCAAAACGTGTGAATATTTGGGTTATGCTACAAGTTTGATGTATTGGCAGGTATTCTGCCCAATGGAGACTATTTTTACTATCCTTACAAAATGTTGAAAAATGTTCCATGAAATTGTGGCGGTACAGTTAGTGCATATACCGCCATCTTGTCAACATCGCCGGAACTGCAAGAGGATCGATGCAATGACACAACTGGAGTGATAATCACACAGCAATCACGATAGATGGCGACATCGATCCTGAATCACGCTTGCACAATTTGCGCGACGTGCAGCATATATACCACCTCCGAATAAGAACTGTCGGAGGGGCCGCGACCGGTCAGGCGCAACATCTGCCTGACTGGAAATCTTCCCCTTCCATAGAGGAACGCAACCATCTGTTCCTCTATAGCGGCATTAACCTTTACACCGTTACAAAATGAAGATTTTTTTTTTACTATCCTCTCCACTCACCTAGCACTGCAACTTCTTTAAGCCAGGATCGGTAGTGGCACGCATTTTGTGATGCTAAGCCGTGAAACTCGGCGTGCCTCGCGGAGCACCAGTTTTTTGGCAAAGTGACTCCACTGCATCTGATGGTAAGTGGAGTGGGATCCAATAGAATATCGACTGACGAGAAATGATTACCCCTCGGCATTCGACACAGTTATACTGGTCTGTTATACACACAAGCTGATCCCGGAACGCGCATGGGCCACTTGGGGAAAAACTAATTAATCTTAATTCCAACAAAATTGATCAAATAGGATAGGGAGGAGTTGGAAATATATTTTTCCATTTCCCTCCACAACAAAGCGGTAGAAAAATTATGAATTACAATGAATGAATGGAAAGTAGAGAAGTCGTCCGCACTCCTCAATGATCGCTAGCACCAAGCCACCTTTTTTCTTTTATTCTTTCTGAATTACTAAACTCATTGACTCGATCCTTTACTCTCCGGAACAAACAACTATAGAAGGTTTTTCTGGTAATTACTATTTGGTCAAATCTAAAATCCGAGAATCCTCCCAGCGCCGCACGCTGTTTGAATACCTACATTGTTTGCAACGTATTTACAAATTCGGTACAAAGACAATGTAATTCAATGTTTTGGAAACAGGATACGGTTATACTACTTGCTATCATTGTTTGCAACATGAGAACTCATTCGCACTAACCTTGCGAGACGCCTGGCAGAACACAGTTGCCTTTGCCTTTTTGGAATATGAAATTATCGTTGGTATACCTGTTGTTCTGCATTAAACGTAAGTTTTGGCTAATATTTAAAAGTATCTTAATATTCAAATTATACAATTCCGAAAAGGTTACTTTTGTATCATCATATAGATATCCTACTATTGACCAGCTCGAACCGGCTTCTTTGTTTTCTGTTGAAATGGTGATTTTGTATTTCCCGCGTTTGTTTATGAAAAATGTTATTAGGAATGATGGTGTTGGCTGTGGTAAATATCTATGTTCAATGGTTAAAATTCACAAAATGGATGACTAGTCATTTTGTGTAAGCAGTAAAATTTATAATAGAAACACAAAGGTGAATCAACCAGAGAGCTTGTTTTATTGCCGTCCATATTCTAGCAGTTTCATTTATTCTATGTTCAATATAAAATGCAATTATGAAATGTCTTTAGTTATATAAACGACTTTGTTTAAGTAATAATTAAATATTCTCAAGAGTCATGTATGTGCCTTGACTTATCATAAGCGCAACTATATTTACCTACGTA
>NW_023594134.1:0-16267 GCF_014839805.1 Manduca sexta
AAAATAAGAAAAGACAATAATTCTTCTCTCTCTCTCTCTATGGTTCTCCCATTATTTATCTTTCGGAAGCTTTCATTGAAAACCTTAGAATAATGTTACAATTTATATATAATTCAATTTGAACATAAAATATGACATAGAATCTTGTAATAGTGAGCCAGCGAAATACATCCAAAAAATAATGAAATATTTTCTAAGAAGAAAGATCAGAAGTCTCCGCAAGTTTTTTGCCAACTATTTTTGTTTGTTGTGTCAGGCTTAGCGAACCGTCCTGACATTCACTTTGTTAAATATCGAGTTACCACTTCACCTCTCGATGATATTTTATTACGCGTGACATGTTGGTTGATCTTTCAAAATCTAAATATTACATATTTATGTTTGAGAATATAATAGGGTATTTGATATTTTTATAACTTTTATAAAATATGTACGTTGTATAAATTTTAAAATAGAAGAAATCATTGAAATGTAATGAAAAATCCACAAGTTAAAAGCCATTGAAATTTCGTTATAGGGGTGAGTGTCAAAAAACAGAAAAGAGACAAAATACTTGCATTTGACGTCTTGGACATTACGATGCGTACGAAAGAAAGAGATGAAGCAATATAGAGATATGGAGTAGGGACTCCACGCCCACTACTGCACGTAGCAATATTTGAAATTTGAATTACTGCCTCATTTCTTATCAAATTTTAATACTGTTTTCACAGAAGGATTTCTTTTTGTACGAATTGCTGTTACATACTAAAATGCACAAAATCTAACATAGTCAAATACCCTATGGGGTAAAATAATCTATTTTTTAAATGTTCAATAAAATATACAATAAAAGTAGATTTATTTTTATTTTATATATCTTTGGTATATATTAAGCGTTATTAATCAAATTTTCCGATTGGTAAGAATTTCTCGATTCATAATAATTTCTCTGTAACCATAATTACAATATTGCATCGGCTGGCAGGGTTCGTTCGTCATCTCATCATAACATCTCTCGTCATAGTCATTTTCGTATTCGTGGCCATATCCTTCATGGCAGTTTTGCGTGTTTTCTCTGGGCGGTAAGCGACAATTCTGGCCGTCATTGCTAGGAGGGCTTACGTTCCATCTCTGTGAAATAGTACAGCTCAATGTGCCGCCATGTTGGAAGGCGAATGGCCAGGCCTGAAATGAAAACAATTTTACCTTTAATATTCAGTTCATATTATACCGCTATTCTATAGCGGTGATACTTTGGGAGGGGAACTGACTGCCGAGACTAATGTCCATAGGTTCAAAACCCAAGGGCACACACCTCAGACTTTTCTACGATTATGTGTGTATTATTTGTAAAATATCGCTTGCTTTAACGGTGAAGGAAAACATCATGAGGAAACTTGCATGCCTGACAAATTCTCTATAAGACTTTTGAGGGCATATGAAGACTGTCAATAGGTATGCACTAGGCCAGAGTGGTGGACTTAGGCCTTATCCTTCGCAGACCATACAGACAGACCCGTTCCGAGCAGTGGGATAATACAAGGTTGATATTATTATAGAGTTCATTCATCACATACCACCAATAAGTCCAGTTTTTGTTGCGTATCACCTACTCTGCCGTTCTAAGCGTAAAAGCGGTATGTCGGAGAAACCTTATTTCGAGATAATCGAAGTTTTTTAAATATAGTTTTATATATAAAACTGAGATAGAGAAACTCTTTTAAGGTTTTTTTTAACAAGTTTTAAACAAAATTCAGTTATTTGGGTAAGTTCATTGGATGGGTATTTCTTTAAGCTATCTGACGACATAAAAATCAAGATTTCGTTTTTTTTTTGAGTTTAGCACGGCACTACTATATCATTTATTCAGAATGGAATTCCCTAGAAGTAGATAAACTATACCAAGTCCTTTCTGCATCATACTTCGATAAATTGTTGCGGTAACCTCAGATTAAAGTAGGATATTGACATTAAGGTGGTAGCTCAAGGTCCATTTTCATACATTTTGTTTCGGCTTTAATCTGGGTAACTAAACAAGTATTGGCAAGTAAAGAATTTAAATTCACGTCTAGTTAGTGATTAGTTCTCGCAGTTGAAAGAAAAACGTAAAATAATTAATAATCATGGATATTTCTGCCTTTAAAATTTCGTCATATTAAATTTTAAAGGCCGAAATATCCATGATTATTAATTATTTTACGTTTTCGTTCAACTGCGAGAACTAATCACTAACTAGACGTGAATTTAAATTCTTTACTTGCCAATACTTGTTTAGTTACCCAGATTAAAGCCGAAACAAAATGTATGAAAATGGACCTTGAGCTACCACCTTAATTCATGTTTGTTAAAACGATATATATAGCGTTTTTTTTATTAGTATAAAAGAAGTGTGGTGTGTAGACGACGTAAGACATCCTATTTATGTATGTTGTTTTTTTTTTTTCAATGTGTGTTTAGCGGCAGCAAATAACGGTTTCTGACGTTAATGCTTTTTTGGCTTATTCTTGGTAATTAAAAACTAATTTTATGCTATATATTTATAAGACAGGGCGCGCAGAGCCACGCTGTGATTAGTTTTAATCACTGTATATGTATTAAATGAATCAACTCGCTATTACTAAGTACTTATTTACGAATGTAAATTACCTTAATAAACTGACGTTATTTAGAAAGTGTGCTGTTGGGATTTCTACAGTTAGTGTCATTGCGAGTTGTCGAAATATTACTCAAAGATCAAATATCTCGAAGATTTATCATTATTGCGTCAATGGGCGGTAGTTTTCAACAATCATCAACTGACCCACTTGCACGTCCCTGGCCCTATGCTATAAAAATATGCCGAGACCTCCCAATTGCCTTGAGTGTTAATATTATAGACACGTATTTGAGCAATGACTTGACCGCACTTTTTATGTCCAAATAAACATATTTCGCGCCACATGTGTTCGACGATAGATGCGAAATGGAAAGATTTTTCCGAGGCACAAAAAAGAGGTTAATATGAATAAAGAATATTGTAATTTCGAGAAGTAATCACTGTCTATGCGCCAGGAATCTAACGAGACAAAGAAACATACAGGGTAACAATAAAACTGGAGCATCTCTTTAACGTCCAGAGATAAATTTTATTTATACTCGCTAACAGCTGCAAACTTTTGGTCAGCGCGGGCGCGGGACGTAAAACTTTCGTGTTTGTTATTATACGTTGTTTCCATGTTCCTTCCAGTTGGACAAGATATTTGGTTTTGTTTATGGTCTGAAGGAAGGGTCGGAAAGTAGTTCTTAATATTTTTTTGTCCAAATAGTCATTGTTTATTTGTTGATGGCCTCTCTTAAGAACACACAAGTTGAATCAACCCATAAAAATATTTAGATTGGTTTTATGTATTTTTAGAAGCATACAGCATTTTAGCAAAATAATCATTTCTCAAGATAGAAAAATGATGCTACCCTACATTCATAAATGCATACTATGATATATAACTTTTAAATCTCATTTTAAATACTTTAAAACAGCAAAAGACAACGTATACGATAAAACATTTACGACAAAATGGTTTTCAAAACGGCACATTCAAATGCAAATCCATAGATCAGTACGAGGACCTTCGTGGAACGTGTTCACTAATCCGCCGATGACAGAAAGTATAGGAGTTCGCCACGCCACTGATTCATTGCACGGGCGGGGCGCTGCCCGTCGTGCGGTTTCAAACGAATTAAGGGGATGACAGAGTCGACACGTGATAAATCGTCAACAAATTATCCTAGCGACAGCGTGGACTTTGTTTCTGTTTGTAGGCAAACAGTAATATAAGATATTTTTTATAGAAGAGGGATATTGAGCACGTCGCTTGATTTTTACAATTCCAGGAGTCAAGAATTTTGAATAATATCTAGTAGTATCTAATTACTCAATTTAATTTCATGCGTTTTTTGGCCATGACCAAAACATTTTGATCATGTTTTATAATCATGATCTTGTTAAATGTAAAGAATATCGAAAACGTAACATTAGACAAATTTCTATATCATTTGCGATTTTTTTCTTCATTCTATCACGGTATGATTTTACATACATAAAACACATAATTACAGTTCTTTTTATTGCCGTCTGCCTTACCAAGCTTAGTGGATGCGGCGGCGTGTGCGCAGAGCGTGGCTCGTGCAGCAAAGCCCGCAGGTGCGCTATGTACGAAGCCGCTAGTCGCAGCGTGTCTAACTTCGACAGCTTCGTGTCCGCCGGCACCCACGGCAATGTTGTCTTTAACCTTTGAAACATTGTTAGTTTAAATTAAAATTATAATCTTTATAGTTATATATAGAATATTTTTTGTATGGTATAACTGCCGGCAAAAAACTCACTAGAGTTGAGAGACTACTAAGTCTACCGTGAGGAATTTGTTATTTTCGTATCACTACATTTCCATAAAAGAAAATCAGCCACCATGCAGTCGTGTGTTCAAGTTGTTTGACGGCTGTTATACCCTAGAAACTACAAAGTTTTTTTTAAATTAAGAACCGATCTAACTTTTGTTAGTTTCTCTATTTAGAACATTGATGTAAAGAAAGAAATAACAAAACAGTCAGTGTATTGATACAGACACATATATTAGCAATGTTTTTCGAGGCTAAGCAGATTTATTATCAGCCCCAAATTTCGCTTAGTTATATTATGTGTCGAGTAATAAGGGGGCGTGCCTATTGCTATTTTTGTTTTTATATACTAGTTACAGTTCCAAGGTCAGAACTGAATAGAAAAATCCAGTATCATTGGGATTGAACGTGAGACCTCAGCACGAAACTCCCATTGTAAAATATTTACGCCACCAAGGCAATAACCAAGGGAAAAAAATGTTAATAAATAAATCAGAAAACACAAAATAAGCAGTTTCTGCGTGTAGATATAACGCGAAATACTTAAGATAACAAGTCATTAAAGTCGAATGTAAGTAACAATATATGGTTTATTAAAGATGTTAAAAGGCGTACACAATAATGGACACGATTTTTTACTCTACAATGTAGTTTACATAACTTAAGACAATTTTTATTCTTAAGATGAATTCCCGTCTCAATGATGGTTTCGGTGAGAGATGAACCATGAATACCTATCTTTACGGCATAATCATTACACAAGAGTGGAAACTATAAGGACACCTATTCATAAACAACATTATCTACACAAAAGTAAAACATTGTTGTTTAAAGCCTTATGTTTATGAAGACGTCTATCATTGGTTACGTCTGATCTTATGACTCAAGTTACATTACCTGCAAAATGCTTTGGAGAGAACGCGCATCCTCGCCCGCTCTCTTGCGTTAGCAGCATTTCTGTGCTGCGGTTCGTGAGAACTCCGCCCTAAACACAACATTATAGTATATTAGTATTTTTATTTAGAAGTTTTTCATGGGACGTTACACATAATACTGACAATACTAATTCTAATACTGTTGCATTGTTTAGCATAATATCTTTCCGATAATGCCGTCGACTTAAAGCAGGACGTAACGCGATCGTTATTCGCGACTTTATCTGCGTGAAAGGCCTTTCCTGCTATAAAGTGTCTAAAACATTATACGAGGCCAATAAAATGAATACAATATAAATATAACATCTAATTCAGGGATTAGATTTGCATACAGACGAATAGGTAAGAATATGAGTAATATGTATAGTGAATACAGCTTTTATCGGGTGCATTCGAGTACGAATTATTTTCCATGTTATTTTACCAATAGTCTAAATGAGGCATACATCAAGAGTTATAATATCACCTTGTGGTTTCCGATCATCCCGATCTCAGACAACGGACATCTTGCTTGCATTTTTTAAGTCACTGACAGACGTTGTTTAGTTGTAGCAGGGCACTTTAGATTACTTTTTTGCGTTTCAGCGCACGTATTCTCTACGAGTAATTCATCCCTGTTGACCCATTCAAGCTATCTACATTTAGGATATTTACTCGATTTTGAATTAGCTTTTTATCAGATTATGAAAGGAGTGATTTCTTTCTCTATCCACTAAAAGAAATGATTGCGTCGCTTGTTGTATCACAGAAACTTAAAAATATTGAACTTCTAGACTAGTCCATTGATACCTATTCATGGTTGAGCTCCTTAGTTATTACTGGTAGACGGAGGCGGTCATAGGGGGAGGCGAACCGGGCAACCGCCCAGGGCCTCCTGCTTACAAGAGCCTCACATGGTAGCTTGGAGCACTTTTTTATGGTCTTTCCGACGAAAGTGTCAAAACCGGGGGATATTTTCTTTGCTACGCCAGGGGCTTCGCGTCGTTTAGCGCCGTCACTGCTGGTGGAACTTACCCATGCAGTATCTAAGCAAACGGTCTAATGTACGCTAATAAATCCTTAGTTTCTACTTTCTACTTCGTAATCTAACCTTCGTGTTTAAAGCGGCATAAATTCTGTTAGTGCCTCCGTAGGGTATCAAATGCATTGATAAAATTAAAAGAGTTATTAAATTATTCAATTTAAAATAGTCTACAATCTGTACTCCATATTATAACTGTTCATCATACTCTCTTTTTTATTTAATAAAATTATTCAAGAACAAAATTTGCATAGTTCTTTGACGGTGTCATTAAAGTTGTTCAATTGTGGTTATATTTCTACTCTAGTATAAAGCGTTCTAGTATGAATTTGAAATGGGTAATGCAAACAAAATAACCCTCGGTGATTATTTACTTTTCATTGATAAAAAGCATCTTGTGGATGTCAGATTCTGGCCAAATTTACTCAAAACACAGAAACCGCTGTATAAAAATATTAAAATTTCTTTATTTTATAGAATTTGTAAGAACTAAGGTGTAAGATAACAAAATTATTACGAAGCTTTTATGGATTTCGCAATTAAATTTAAATAAGAGTATCTGCTTGGGCAAATCTCCTTGGTGATGCGCTATCAGTTGGTGCTATTATATTATGGCTGAATGATTAATTAAGAGTGATCAAAGCAGTTATTTTTTATAGAATCTTAATTGTGGACATCGTAGTGCTATAACCACATGTTTATTTAACAAAGACTGCGTTACAAACACATTTGGTGTGGGATTTACCTACATAATCAAAAAAATTATACTTATGTTCAGAAATTATTAAAAGCATATATTAACCAACGATAGGTAGTGAATATAAATGCGCTTTTAGCGCAATAAAAAATAAAGCAATTTAAAATATTAAAAAAATGCCAACTATCATTTCCTAAATTACCAGAGTACTTACATTAAGTTAACTGCCACAATAAATTTAAATTCAATAAATTACCTGAACTAGATTGCGTGTCATCGAAGAAAAAATCGTCATCGTCGGCATCATCGGACCTTTTCTCAACCGGCGGCGATCTGTTCATGCGTTTTCGAGGCATTTTATTGCACTTTTATCACTTAACACTGCACTATAACCTTTTCATATACCGCAATTATTAAGGGTTGGTCCACCCTCTTGCCGTTCAGCGTGACTGTTCCCATTTGAGATGCGCGCGCGCAAGGCGGGCGAGCCGCAAGTTGGGCGGCGCCTTCGTTCGCCCCTCCCGTGGAATATTCAGGATCAGTCTTGGACTAATGAACGATGTTGTTAGTACATAAATACACGAATGTTTTAATATTTTTGTTGCATCCGATTTATGGTTGTGGTAAATAGTTTTTCATTTATTATAGCGATTTCTTAAATAAGGAAGCCTAAACTATAAGGAATTATGTACTCTATATTGTTACCGAAGAAACTACACGCATGGTTACAGTATACAGATATTTAATATAATAAAGAGAATACTAAAATGATAAACTTAGAGAAATTTCCCTATATCATAGCCGCCATCTCTACAATTAAAATTCGTTAATTTTTCAGTCTAAGTTAATGATTATTTTTTTAATTCTGAGTTGTCACAAGCTTTTTTGGTATGCCTACATGATTAATGAAAATTTTTAATTATTAATTTCCCCTTAAGGCTGGCTTTG
Source organism: Manduca sexta (assembly GCF_014839805.1). Taxonomy (NCBI): domain Eukaryota; kingdom Metazoa; phylum Arthropoda; class Insecta; order Lepidoptera; family Sphingidae; genus Manduca; species Manduca sexta. The sequence continues at coordinate 7,958 of NW_023594134.1, forward strand.
TCGTAAAATGACTTCAGTACCTGCTTAGATACTGAAGAAAAAATATGAGGTATTTACTTTAAACCCAAGTGCGTCTAGAAAGCACCAAATGGTCCTCATTCGGCAAATATAAAATTAGATTATTTACATCGCAATATAGGTTTTCGCTTTTATTTTCAAATTAATTTTCCCGTAACTAATAATTGACACTTATTCATACATCAGATCTGTAATGCTGTTAACTGATATTATGATTCCAATTTTATTTAATGATGCGGTAAAATAGAATAAGTAGGTAAGAAATATTTTTTTTTAAGAAAAACGTGTCACGCAGAAGTGCAAAGCAATTAGCGCCGTCACATAAAAACGTTGACGTAAAGTCAGAAAGGTTGCGCTTCCGCGATATTCAATACTTTATCGGAATACAACACGTGCTACACATGACGTGTTTTCACGTCACAAATGACGCCTTTATTCCATTTACCGATATTGTTTTACGTTCATTGGCTTATATAAGTATAATTGGTTATCAGGTAATACGTAACCGTTATGCTGACGTAGCTAGATTTAGGTTACGCTATGATACGCATTACTATAGAAGGCTAATGTAAAGGCTCAAATGTGTATTAATAAAAAAAATATGATGTTAATATAGTAACAGACGGTGCTATGCCCAATAGCCTTACATTTTAGTATTACATAGCCCTATATTATAGATTATTCAGGCGCAGCGCGGCGGGGTGTAAATACTCAAATGATCAAAGTAGAATGGGTACAGGTGTAGCACATCTTTTAGATGTTAACCGTTTATGAAATTTCGACAAGTAATAATTTAACATCGACTGTAACCAACATAGTATTGTAGGTATGTATGTAGCATGCTTGTAATAGAACACATATAGGTATATGTAATAACATTACACACGTATATTTGTAATAAAATTTAATTTACACTTAATTATTGAAATTAGTAAAATTGGTGCATTTCCTGTCTACGTTTTTGTTCAAGCACGTCACGCGGCCCTAATTGTGGATGAGATCAAGTACCGCCGAGGGTTCCGTCTGAGAGGTGTTAGACGGATTGCTGCAAATAGGATGTGCTTAGGGTTGTGACACACTGGTATAAATCTAACTCTCTTTAATTCAAAACCCTTTTTGTCTTTTCACAGCTTTCATATTATTATAGAACGTGAATACCTAATTTGCTTATATATTTTATTTCATCACTTGTCTGTCGACTCGATCTGTACTTAAAATTAATATTTTATATAGGTACTTACCTCAATTTTTATGATAGCAGTAATAGTAGCTAGTGCCTAGGTACTTTTACTTTTTGAAGTAAGTCACCTTGAATTAAATACAAGATACGAATTGAAGACATATTATAATAAAATACTATCCCACATTTTCATAGATATTGAAGAAAAAATATATTTTTTTAATTTAAATTTATACATTTTCTAAACGCGACAGCCCTAGTCGCTCCAGGTGGCGGATATCAAAGCATTGAATTTAACCGTTCCGACGAAAAGTGATTCGTTTTAAGCGCCATCCAGTGTGACTTACGGCGGTGCCTACTGTTTTCTTAACAAATATTGTTTTTTGTTCCACTTACACGTATACCTACACAGTGAATTGATAGCACGGAATCTTTAAAATAACCATTAAATAAATCTCGTGTTGTTTTATTACAAGCCGAGCTGAGATGTAGTTTATTGAGAGATGAAATTAAATTTTAAAGTGATTTTTAACTGGGATCAGGACAAATAATCAATGTCTTAAACTATCAATTCTGTCTTCTTTGTGCTGCCTTTATCTCACTCTAGCGTGTTCTCGCTGCAATTTATTCCCGCATGGTGAAAAGGACTCGATTTGGTTTTTTAGCCTGCCAGATTTTCTTAGAAAATTCCATACCTATTGTCAAACTTGAGCATCTAATTTCGGGCCCCGTTGATAACAGCCCATATTAGCCACATTATTATGCTTTATAATCATGCCACTGCACCAAGGAAGTGTTCTCATTAATAAATAATTATTAATAATATGTATAATAAGTTTTCTTCTTTTTGTGCAGGCGTCTGTAGTCGACAACCGGGGAAACATGTAAATGGGGTATACGAATCCACGGGCTTAACGACTAAAGGGGCCCGAAGGTAAGTGGAAAAAGGAGATGTGGTTAGGAAAGTGGCGGAAGGATAGGAAATTATTAAGATGAGCAGAGGGGAGGAGGGGAAATGTTCGTGATCCCTTATAAGCCTTAATATGTATGTATTTACAGCCACGAGGTATACATACTCAACTGTGTGACTAGGACCGCGACAAATGCGAACACCTAGTGCACAAGAATTGCTTTATTCTTTTTTTTTTATTAAATCTTTATTTAAGGCGATACCTCAAGGTCCATTTTCATACATTTTGTTTCGGCTTTAATCTGGGTAACTAAACAAGTATTGGCAAGTAAAGAATTTAAATTCACGTCTAGTTAGTGATTAGTTCTCGCAGTTGAAAGAAAAACGTAAAAATAATTAATAATCATGGATATTTCGGCCTTTAAAATTTCATCAAATTTGACAAGTACGTATTGTTAGTGTGAGTGACGGCTGACTGAGTATAGCGGCACAAATGAGAACTATATATAAATGATTAACGCTGTCGCACCAAGATAACCGTGAGATGGCGTTATTTATTCTTTTCAAATTGGATATATCGTAGTAGAATATACATGAATCATTTAAAAACACATCAAATATGATATGCCTTTTAAATAATTTTGTAATGGGAAAAATAGAAAATAGAAATGAGGAGAATCACTAACTTTTTATCACGACAGAGGGCGCACTGTACCTTGGCTTGACAAAACAAACGTCAAACCGTATGACGTATCACTGAGTGTTTATGTATATAATATACTTTTGTTCCAAATGCCTCAATGCAGTGCGTTAAATTGTAAAACAGAGGAAAACATTTATTTCCAAAGGAAAGTAAACGTAGAAAGCAATGGGAATCTGCGTTACGTATAAAAACTTCGAAGCTAGTAGCACAGCACGATTGTGTGTTGCGCATTTTACAGAAAAAGATTATTACGGGAAAATCAATTATACAGGTGAGTCACTATAGAATTTCTATGTGATTTACCTATTTCCATTAATTTTTAATTACTTCGTGCTAATTATTTTTGTTTTTTATGATTTCAGGTTATGAGCTCCTTGCAAAATTTCTTAAAAAGACAGCTGTGCTATCTGTGTTCTTCTTAACGAAGATAAAACCAGAAAATCCAGCTGTTGTGGCACATCAACAACGTATTGAACGAAGAAGTCAGTCGAGTAACAAATGTAGATGATTCACAACCATCAAGTAGCAAAGTTAACCTAATAAGTGACAGACAATTTACTGGAAGTTGATCATGAAGAAGCAGTCAAAACAGAAGACAACAGTGCAGTAGGATGTACATATATTATGCATGAATTTATATCTAAGGGCACTCAAGTTGATCAAGAACACAAATATGGGTTTATGAATAGATATAAAGATGATAATGCCACTATTAAGTTTTACACAGGTTTTGAATCATATAAAAAATTTAATTTAGTCTACTCAGCTCTTAGTCCAGTGGTTCACAAAATAAAATATTATGGCAGCAATGTGATTATTCTTAGCAGTGATTCTAATTCTAATTTATTAGTTGGTGCAATACCTGGTAGCTTGCTGTTATATTGTTCTCAAGCATTTGCAGGATTGATAAGTGATCAGTAGGCAGTGGAACAAAGTGACCTTTTAGCAAAATGTGAAAGTGGTAGTATATACTGACTGACAGAGGATTTATGATACAATATATATTTCATCAGACAAAAATGTGACCATTAGGATTCCCAGTTTCTTAAAAGAAAAATTTCAGTTGCCTGGTCTTAATGTAATAAAAGATAGGGAGCTTGCAAACAAAGGAGTTCATATAGAAAGAATAATAGGATTAACAAAGACAAACAAAATTTAAAAATGAATTAGACCATAACTATATCCCAATAGTGAGCAAAATCTTTTTTTATGTTTTATGTGCTAAACATCTACAATTTCAGGAATTATACTATTACTATATTGTGAAAGATATTAGATAAAAAGATGTAATTATTTCAATTTATTTATTAATTGTAAATAGTTCTTATACACATACTTATTTACATTTCTGGTTCTAAATTATGTACATAAAAGTTTAACAAATTTGTCAACATGCCATTAATAAATGAGTCATCTCTATTAATGAATATTATTTTCATATCCTCAAATGTGTAAACAATAAAATTGCAATATTGCGTCCCCCGAACAATAAAGTTGGCCTTGGATTTGGGCATAAAATGGATGCTGCTTTTTAAATGTAATTCTCCATTAAGTATTTTAAGTAAGGCACAGTCACAGAGGTTATTTTATAATATCTAGCAGCATATGGACACTTAACCTCAACAATAGTATCTTTACCCAATATACCGTCTGGAGAAACAGCCAGAAAAGGATATTCAAATGATATAATGAATCCACTTTTGATTATTTTTAGTCCATAATCTCTATCATATTTGGCAATGGAAATAGTTTCTTGGATTTTACTATGCACAACTAACATAGTCTGCACAGCTTTGGGGCCAAAATCATATCGATTACATATATTTTTGGTACTTATATGCTTTACTGTGGCACACTAAATGAAACATACTGGCAGTAATCCTGCATGATCTTTCATGCCACTCAGAGGAATCACTTTGGGCTCTTGTATTCTTCTCACTTCCTGAATTTGTTCAGATATAATATTTTTAATAATAGCTTCTCTAGTAAAATATCTATTGGAGTCCTATCTACATAGGTGTAACGATCCCATTCAATGCCATGTGGATTTGCGGGTTCACATGTCTGTAATAAAGGTATTGAGCTTTCATCATATCCCATTACTAAAATTTTCACATAATCAGCATAACTGTCCATAATATCAGTAAGTATCTTTTAGTGTGTTATAAGTACAAGATTTCAATATCTTGTTGGGTAAATTTTGAGCTGCAATGGGTGAATTATAAAATACTTTCTTGGGTCTATTGAATGTCATTAATTTTGAGTACTTGACAGATGCAATTTAATATTTTTTGTGTACCATCCAACAATACAGAGACATGTTTGCAACATGCTTGAGTACCACTGCCTGCAGCACAATCGCAATGGCATTCTTCAATTACTCCATCTTTACTTAATTTTATATCCACAAAGTATACCATTTTTTTCATACTGGCTTTACATTGTCCTCGCAAGTGGGTATAAATGCCATCTGTGGAATAGCGGGCAGTCACAAGATGTCGAAATTCGTACAGGAGTTGTCCTTTATGCTGAGTATTATATCTGCAAAAACAATAATGTAGTAAGAAAATATAATATAATGTTATCAAGATATCATGATATATGAGTGTAGGTATACCAATTTAAATACATAAAATTTACACTGTCATCTTTGTAAACAACTGCCTAAGATTATAATCATTACATATGGGTACATAACTTTCAAAATATTCCTGTATTGCTTGTCTCGTAATCATTGGTAAAGAAGTGTCCGCAATTATGTCTCTGAAAGTATCAGTGGCTGGACTCAGATATGCGATCTCCTCTTGGATCTCGCAGTCAACACCAAAATTTTTATTCCGGTCATTAGATTGCAATCTATAACAAAAACAAGAACTGAGGTCCGAGAACAAGAAAATAAGGCATATAAGCGAATTATAACCTAAATATTATAGTATTTACCTTTCTATCAAATTAGCCTTTTTTTCCGGCAATTGACGCATTTCTTTTACGAACCTCAACTTTAAGTTGAGGCACAGTCATGAAAGCGTACATATTTTAATGAATTAGCACTTCAAATTTCTTGAAATAGCGTCTTCACTTACGTCAAGAAAAGTAAACAACGGTAAACAAAGTACACTCGTGTACCTCCATTGTTATGAGTATTTGATAGAAGCCTTATTTATGATTTGACATATTACAACCGACGTTGCCGCTCTTCCTTATTGACCGTCGTCAAGGTCGTGAAGTGAACCTATGGGACGTTGCCAGCTCAATACCCTGTTGGGTCTAAGGTAAAAGTAAGTTTCATCACATTACGTTAATGTCACTACTATTGCACGCGGTTTTGCCTGTGCAAAATTTTAGATTTAAAATTATAAATAAGATCGCCTGAGAATTTTACCTGTATTTAATATAATGTAATTTGTAAATGTGACGATCGATAAAAGAATATAATATATAGTTTTTTCAATAAAAGTTATGATTTTGTTTCTATTTATTAACTTCTCCTCGGGATAGGTGCTTTAAAATCGTATTTTATACAGTAACTTTTTTCGAATAAAATTATTTACGGATTTTATCGTGGTGATTTATATTATTATTTTCTCCTAATGCTATATGTACTTATATTGGGAGAAAATAATAATATATATCACCGCGATAAAATACGTAAATAGACAATATTTCAAAGATAAAAAAATAAACAATACATAATAAAAATAACATCTATGGAGCTTTCAATTAAATAAAGAATAATTGGACGACAGGAGTTAACAACATATCAGCAATTAATTCTGTTGACAGAAGTTTATATAATCATATTACCGATATATTTAATTGTATTTTTCATTTCAGTGTTTGTATCTTCCAGTATTATATATTAGTCTATGTTTGTTTCGATTTTATACAGTAATCATCTATTATAAATAAATATTTCATTTGTAAAACTTAAATTCAATCGCCGTAGCGTAACTCAGGAAGATTTTTTTTTATATAAATACCTCATACCAAAGTCTGTTTTACAACAATAAATCAAATAAAATAAAATTTCACTCGACGGTCGTATTATATACGGCCAAATTGAATAGCCGCTTTTTCATTATAAGAACAGTACATTACAACCACCTCCGTGACTTGTGACGGCCATTGCATTCCAGGCTTTTACAAAACATGACGTTACTCGCGATTAAAAAACAACCTTATGTGGTGGGTGTGAGGTCGAATTTGTGTTTAGTCCATCAATACTTATGATTTTCTGTTTCATGTTTTGTTTGAATTTATCGACGACGCTAATTTTTGTTATCACATTTGCAAGGAGTTTAGTTCAGCCTTTAGGATTCGATACAAGACAACATAATGGTGGTCTCGGTGTATGTACACCTTTGATGTACACGTATACACGTGCTATACCAAAATATCTGTATGAAGCTCCGTCATGCACCGTCAGTGCTAGCACAACTGAAGCTGCGTTGGAACCAGAACTAACCAATTGATCCCAACCGGATACCGATGCCTATCTACTACCTGTGGAAATGATTTCTAGTAACAACCTGCAATTGGTAATTGGATAACTGATTGTGGACTCGAAGCACGAACTTCAGTGGGCATTTAATGTGCCAAAACATACTCGGGTTATTGTTTCCAAATTCAATATGCCAGTGAAAAACAAAAGGGTTTCCATAGTGTTTCCACATTTTAATGCAGCATGTGTGATGAAATTTGGCACCATTGTTCTGAAAGGGATAACACAAACATAATATGCTTTATGTGGGCAATCATAACAGCTTGCAGATATTACACGCGAGTGGCTCATATGATAATCTTTGTGGACTCGCCAAATATGGCTGGTATTATATTTCTTGCAATTGAAAAACGACAATACATGGGACAAATAATTGACTACGGAAATAAAGAAACCTGGTGACTAAGATAGATTTATTGCCAGTGTAAAGGTATATATTGGATGCTACTCTATATATTACTGTTTATATGTAAGGGGCTAGTTAAAAAGGTTATATGGTCACAACTTAGATTCATCATTAGGAATGGAAGTTCCATACACAATATAGGAATTATTATTTATTAGATTACTCATGCCTTTACATTAGCATACTATCTCATGACAATTTTCTTTCCAGGCTTGAATTATCAGCAATGACAAAAAAGCCTATTTATTGGTTTCAAAAATAAATACTGTTTCACAATAGGACAATATTATGAATTGAAAAGAATAGATTTAAACAGACCTAGTTGCTGTAAAAATTACAGAGCCGTTTACGGCAATGGAATCTAAAATAAAAATTTCAAGAGTGAAGAAATGCATAGTCTCCATTATTTAAATTTTATTAGAGTTGGAGATTCTTCTGTGTTTGCTAATGTGAAAGAAAAAGTACAACATGGGAACTAAATAAAAAAATTGACACCAGTGCACAAGGTAATTTATTGTATCCAATATCCATAGACCTTTATCTCCTTGGCATAGTGTTAGTTGTATTATCATGAGGCCGGAGATTCCANAGT
>NW_023594135.1:0-16264 GCF_014839805.1 Manduca sexta
GAAAAATTCTTTTTGCGTTGGATAGCCCTTTATTCGTGGAGTGCTATAGGCTATATATCATCACGCTATGACCAATAGGAGCGGAGCAGTAATGACTAATCTCAGGAACTACCGGTTCGAACTGAAAAATTCTTTTTGTGTTGGATAGCTCTTTATTCGTGTAGTGCTATAGGCTATATATCATCACGCTATGACCAATAGGAGCGGAGCAGTAATGGCTAATCTCAGGAACTACCGGTTTGAACTAAAAATCTTTTGTGTTGAATAGCCCGTTGTTCCTGGAGTGCTATAGGCCATATATCATCACGCTATGACCAATAGGAGCGGAACAGTAATGAAACATGTTGCAAATCGAGGAAAAATTATTAGTTTTGAGAGCTTCCGTTGCGTGCGCTGCGTAAACGGTTAAAGTTATGCAACAATGATGTATGACGGATTGTTCCTCTTAAAAGTTCTAAAAATATATTATAAAACAAAGTCCCCGCTGCATCTGTCTGCCTGAACGTGTTAAACTCAAAACTACCCAACGTATTAAGATGAAATTTGGTATGGAGACAGTTTGAGACCCTGGGAAGAACATAGGCTCCCGGAAACTACTACTTTATAACGGAAAACTTTAGCCTGAAAACTTTATAACGCGGGCGGAGCCGCGGGCAAAAGCTATCATATTATAAGCCCCAAGACATTCCGAATTACCCATTCCAAGGGCTTTTGCGATTCTTGGTCTCGACCACTTAGTACATTATTTCGTGATTACGAGTTTTTTAAGAATGTTCCCTATCTTCAAGCCACCTCTACAAGCACTCATACATTTAACAGCTAGCGAGTAGCAATTTAACCAGCAGGCCTATTCAACGCGTTTTTGTATAAATCATAATTATTTTGTAATTACTAATAATATTTTGGTTTCTCGAGTGCCTGAGCAACCAGAGGAACACTTAGCTTCCCGCTTGTACCACCCATGAATTATTTCTGCTGTTTTGACCGTCATTGTTATTTATACAATTCTTTTTTAATAGGTCACATATTTTGCAATGATTTCTAAAATACGTCCCATTCGTATGAAGTTATCGAGATCATTTGAATCGATATTACGCGAACATCCATGTTAGCTTATAAAATTTAATGTTAAAAATCTTTTATATGCGTCTTATCTTAAATTATGCTTAACGAGCTGTATTTTACATAAGTAGCGTTTTTTGATTACAGAAATGTCAGACATGTTTGTAGGTTATTTTTGCAAAAAGATTACGAACGGAACAGATTATTTTTTAAATTTTATTCTATACTGCTTTTAGTAATTCCGTAAATCTAAATAGATATCATGCTATATTATGAATAAATTTGTATTTTTTCTAACATGAATGAGGAAACGGAAACATGTTCCAAAACCTCTCATTATAACCGAGCTTACTTAATTAATACCATTCAATCAATCAAAATTAAATACCAATCATAGATTTAAATCAGAAATAGTAAAAGATTTCTTGTAAAATTCGATGACACGAGAAATTATTTTATCTTTATATTTTGTAATACCAATAAACAACAACGGTTTGGAGCAACTTTCAACACACCGACTAGCGAGTCAATCACCTCGCTAGTTTTTGCCAATCTTACTATATACCCATTCGCCCACACGAGTGGCAGAAGTGGAGCATTTATGTTTTTTACTCCTCGTCGGCATTCCGAGCCTTTAGCTAATCAATCAGATTAATGATATAAAATTTTGCCTACATGTCCAAAAAAATTCACAATTATTTTTTGAACTATATACAAATTAAATGCAAAGGTGGATCTAGTGCCATCAGCATTCTTTATCAGTCTGTCAAGTGGTGCCAAGATACAAGAAGGAAAATGTGCCGCGGACTTAAAATAAACTGATCAAAATAAGTGTGGTAAGTGGGCAGTGGGCTTGTAGAACTGATGGCCGTTGGGGCGGAAAAGTTCTGGAGTGGCCATCACGAACCGGAAGACGCAGCGTAAGCAGGCCCCCCACGAGATGAACGCACGGCCTGGTGAGGATCGCCGGAGTCCGATGGATGAGGGCGGCCCAGAACCGGTCCCTATGGCGCTCAATGGGTGGAGGTCTGTGTCCAGTAGTGGACGATTCCCTGCAAAAAATCAAAATAAAAAATAAGACTAAGCTCTATATTATTCGAACATAACGGGTCTTTCTATTATTGAAAGAGTTTCTAGAACATGTCTAATAATCTCGACTTTACCTACGAACTCACAAAATTTTCCTTTGTAGGTATATCCGGATATTATATTTTGTTGTCGTTTTGTACCTATTAGTTGATTCGCTGAGAGAAGTATTTTATGATGATCTTACGTCATTTTGTTATTTTAATAAGGATGAAAATAAGTTGTCACAAACAGTTATGCGATGTACGCTTGCCTCGGTGATATTACGAACGTGCTAATATATACATATCTTTCTACTTATCCATAATATGAAACTTGTCTCATTTGAATAGGCTCAAATTAAATTTGCCATAAACAAAAAAATATTTTCAACGCTATTAAATTTCTTAAGGCATTAAAACATAAAGGAAATTAAGTCGTCCTTGGCTTTTACTTAGATAACGATGATGCGAACTCATGTGATTGGTAATTACCGGGTTAAATGACGATTAATTAACACCTTATATATTAAGTTTGTATATTAAGTCTTGGAATCAAGTACGTAATGAGTCTCGGTAGGCATGCTAGAAATATGTGACTGTGTTAACTTATGATCAATTTAATTTAATAGATAGGTAGAGAATGTTTTCTTCTCAAGATAAAATGTTTATGAAATGCTCTGCATCACTCCAAAAATAATGCTAATTCGTAATCGTTACCCATTTTAAAATTCTGAAATTGTAGTGTACAGTTTTTGCTTATTATCTAAGAATAAAAAGCCAGTAATATCATGATAAAAATAAACTATGTTATGTCTCTTCAAACACGCAACACAACCTACAATAATAATAGATCAATTTTGATATTATATCGAGAATTAGAAATTTAACTCGCCGACTCCAGTGTGAAATGTTAATTTTAATTTAACCCATAGCTTGATGTTAACTTTTGGCTGCGCAACAAAAGTAATTAGTAAACCCTATGTTAGCAGTTAATTAAGTTTAAATTAATTATAATTATTAAGTTAGAATGCGCAAGAGCCCCTTAAAGCTGGTCTAACATTTCTGGGGTTTCGTCACTGACCACATTCAACGTATTTTTTTACAGTCGAATATTTGAATATGACAGTTTCAAGGAGAATTATACTATTCATTATATGTGAATAGTTATTTAGTTGCGCATGCATTATACCGTCTCCAAAGATCTTATCTTATGACCAAAATTGCGTTAGAAACATTATTTAAGGTCAAGGCAGACTTAGATTGTTTTGTTTAATTTTATTTAATTAACGTGGCCATAGATTACCATTTTTACATAGCGCTCTAATTTTATTGTACCAACTACAACATCCCAATATAACAAATAGATGAAGTACATTGCAGCTCTTTTACAAGTTTTTCTAGCACGCGGTGTTCAGACGAGATCGAGGTCACAATTAACGTGATATATACATTGGTATGGCACTGGCAAGGTCGTCCCTGACCTTTATGAAAATATTATAGGGGAAGAAAGAGACAGAAATATTTTGGAAGTCAGTGGAGATATGCTATGGCATCGATTTACAAATATTTAAACAGCCTGTTATAAATAAACTATACAAGACGTACAAATAACAGTAAAAGTAGAAGCAATAAGAGTTGACGCAAAACAAACGTTGTCACAAATAACAATAACTTTAATAGTTACTTTGGATAAGGAAGCTGAGCGCAAGACAATAAATAGGTCCGTTGTGTGTTGAGGTGCCGCCGCTGGTGTGTCCCTCGGGCAGCAGCTCGGCGGAGTGCTCGTCGAGCGAGGAGAGCGCGGCGGCGCCGTACGCCTCCGAGCACAGCGAGCCGCCCGCGCTGCGCCCCGACGAGGGGTACGAGGTAACGCGCGGCCTGCCAGCCTCGTGCCAGCTTAAACACTTCCATACAATATCTTCAACTTAATCACTCACGCATCATATCGTTTCCTACCACTAACATTGATTTTTGTGCATAAGTAATATGATGACCACTTACCATTACAGTGCAGGATTTTGATCGCTAGAGTTATGCCGGCTTTACCAGTTTGTTCACCGGCTGACCCCAAAACGAAAACGATTTAATAATCGTTTGTTTCCGGTCAGAGGCCGCATTCTAGTCGAGTAGAAAATACTTATACTACATATTTCCTTTCTCCAACAATACACTGCGTAAAAAAAACAGGTAAAATACCGACTCAGTCTTGGAGAAACACGTATGTATAATAATATGACTGTTTAATTCCAGGCTGATGTGGAAGTGGGCAAGTTGGAACTACACCAGTCGTACAAGGCGCGCAAGATGTCCACCTCGATGTCAACCGTCACCTCCGATTCAGGTAACGACTGCTTTGGAAATGATATAATATTATACACTTACAAAAAAAAAACACACATCACGCATTTATCCCCGAAGGTATGCAGAAGCGTAACCAGGACACCCACTTTTCGCCAAGTGATAAACACAAGTTTACACCTTTTACTCTGGTAATAACATGCGAGTGGGAGCAAGGGTCAGGATTCATAGGAATCTGGGTCAGAATATTTACAGGAGTAAAAAAGCGTATTGACGATATTTTCAAATGGGTGTTTTATAAAAGTATTTATATATTTGAAAACTAAAATTTATTGAGTTGAAATCTCAATACTGTACTTGCAGTATTCGAAAATATTAAGTTGCATACATTTTGTAAATAAGTTTTTTTTTAACATGTAGATTATATCATTTAAAATTTATAGACGTAATAAAATTGGCGAACTAGAAATAGCAAAGATTTTCGCTAGCTGTAAGACTATTAATTTGAAAGCTATACCGCTTACTTCATTATTGTAATATCATCGTTGAAGTTGTTCAATTAAGTTTCAATATTATGGTTTTGTACTACAGATTTTTAAAAAGGCCATAAATTATAATATTTTAAATCCGTTTTGCCTGTATTAGCCGAGACAATACGTTGTTAAACCAGTAATCAATCTACAGGGTGTTTCAAAACTTATGTTCCTAATTCAAACTGAATTAAAGGTGTTTTTAGTAAGATATTTAAAATTATGTAATTTTTTTTATTTCGGATGTATCAAAAAGTCCGTCTTCAATTACTACTAACAATGATCATATAAAAATAATTAAGTATGATTTAAAATTTTTACTAGTTCGATAGTCGCACGTTCCATAAGATATTCATTATACTAGCACTACACTTGCCTTAATTGTGCGAATATTTGTGTTATTTTGCCAGTCCAATCTTGATTATGTATATACAAAAACACAAGTGTAATGATATGGTGTTGCGGCGCAGGCGTGCAGTCGTCGCCGGCGGACGCGCTGAGCGTGGAGTGCGGCGAGTACACCAAGCGCGCCGAGCTGGCGCACCCCGAGCTCTGCGTCATCGTCGTCGACATACTCACGCAGCTCATCGACAAGTGAGCAATGAGCATACACCATCCATATATACTAGATATGGTGTTGCGGCGCAGGCGTGCAGTCGTCGCCGGCGGACGCGCTGAGCGTGGAGTGCGGCGAGTACACCAAGCGCGCCGAGCTGGCGCACCCCGAGCTCTGCGTCATCGTCGTCGACATACTCACGCAGCTCATCGACAAGTGAGCAATGAGCATACACCATCCATATATACTAGATATGGTGTTGCGGCGCAGGCGTGCAGTCGTCGCCGGCGGACGCGCTGAGCGTGGAGTGCGGCGAGTACACCAAGCGCGCCGAGCTGGCGCACCCCGAGCTCTGCGTCATCGTCGTCGACATACTCACGCAGCTCATCGACAAGTGAGCAATGAGCATACACCATCCATATATACTAGATATGGTGTTGCGGCGCAGGCGTGCAGTCGTCGCCGGCGGACGCGCTGAGCGTGGAGTGCGGCGAGTACACCAAGCGCGCCGAGCTGGCGCACCCCGAGCTCTGCGTCATCGTCGTCGACATACTCACGCAGCTCATCGACAAGTGAGCAATGAGCATACACCATCCATATATACTAGATATGGTGTTGCGGCGCAGGCGTGCAGTCGTCGCCGGCGGACGCGCTGAGCGTGGAGTGCGGCGAGTACACCAAGCGCGCCGAGCTGGCGCACCCCGAGCTCTGCGTCATCGTCGTCGACATACTCACGCAGCTCATCGACAAGTGAGCAATGAGCATACACCATCCATATATACTAGATATGGTGTTGCGGCGCAGGCGTGCAGTCGTCGCCGGCGGACGCGCTGAGCGTGGAGTGCGGCGAGTACACCAAGCGCGCCGAGCTGGCGCACCCCGAGCTCTGCGTCATCGTCGTCGACATACTCACGCAGCTCATCGACAAGTGAGCAATGAGCATACACCATCCATATATACTAGATATGGTGTTGCGGCGCAGGCGTGCAGTCGTCGCCGGCGGACGCGCTGAGCGTGGAGTGCGGCGAGTACACCAAGCGCGCCGAGCTGGCGCACCCCGAGTCCTGCGTCATCGTCGTCGACATACTCACGCAGCTCATCGACAAGTGAGCAATGAGCATACACCATCCATATATACTAGATATGGTGTTGCGGCGCAGGCGTGCAGTCGTCGCCGGCGGACGCGCTGAGCGTGGAGTGCGGCGAGTACACCAAGCGCGCCGAGCTGGCGCACCCCGAGCTCTGCGTCATCGTCGTCGACATACTCACGCAGCTCATCGACAAGTGAGCAATGAGCATACACCATCCATATATACTAGATATGGTGTTGCGGCGCAGGCGTGCAGTCGTCGCCGGCGGACGCGCTGAGCGTGGAGTGCGGCGAGTACACCAAGCGCGCCGAGCTGGCGCACCCCGAGCTCTGCGTCATCGTCGTCGACATACTCACGCAGCTCATCGACAAGTGAGCAATGAGCATACACCATCCATATATACTAGATATGGTGTTGCGGCGCAGGCGTGCAGTCGTCGCCGGCGGACGCGCTGAGCGTGGAGTGCGGCGAGTACACCAAGCGCGCCGAGCTGGCGCACCCCGAGCTCTGCGTCATCGTCGTCGACATACTCACGCAGCTCATCGACAAGTGAGCAATGAGCATACACCATCCATATATACTAGATATGGTGTTGCGGCGCAGGCGTGCAGTCGTCGCCGGCGGACGCGCTGAGCGTGGAGTGCGGCGAGTACACCAAGCGCGCCGAGCTGGCGCACCCCGAGCTCTGCGTCATCGTCGTCGACATACTCACGCAGCTCATCGACAAGTGAGCAATGAGCATACACCATCCATATATACTAGATATGGTGTTGCGGCGCAGGCGTGCAGTCGTCGCCGGCGGACGCGCTGAGCGTGGAGTGCGGCGAGTACACCAAGCGCGCCGAGCTGGCGCACCCCGAGCTCTGCGTCATCGTCGTCGACATACTCACGCAGCTCATCGACAAGTGAGCAATGAGCATACACCATCCATATATACTAGATATGGTGTTGCGGCGCAGGCGTGCAGTCGTCGCCGGCGGACGCGCTGAGCGTGGAGTGCGGCGAGTACACCAAGCGCGCCGAGCTGGCGCACCCCGAGCTCTGCGTCATCGTCGTCGACATACTCACGCAGCTCATCGACAAGTGAGCAATGAGCATACACCATCCATATATACTAGATATGGTGTTGCGGCGCAGGCGTGCAGTCGTCGCCGGCGGACGCGCTGAGCGTGGAGTGCGGCGAGTACACCAAGCGCGCCGAGCTGGCGCACCCCGAGCTCTGCGTCATCGTCGTCGACATACTCACGCAGCTCATCGACAAGTGAGCAATGAGCATACACCATCCATATATACTAGATATGGTGTTGCGGCGCAGGCGTGCAGTCGTCGCCGGCGGACGCGCTGAGCGTGGAGTGCGGCGAGTACACCAAGCGCGCCGAGCTGGCGCACCCCGAGCTCTGCGTCATCGTCGTCGACATACTCACGCAGCTCATCGACAAGTGAGCAATGAGCATACACCATCCATATATACTAGATATGGTGTTGCGGCGCAGGCGTGCAGTCGTCGCCGGCGGACGCGCTGAGCGTGGAGTGCGGCGAGTACACCAAGCGCGCCGAGCTGGCGCACCCCGAGCTCTGCGTCATCGTCGTCGACATACTCACGCAGCTCATCGACAAGTGAGCAATGAGCATACACCATCCATATATACTAGATATGACATTATTAATTATACTCTATTTGAAACGCTTTAGCACTGCACGTTTAAAAAGTTGGGTTAGATGATGATTGATGTTTTAGCGCTGCAGCGAACTCTAACTCCAAATTTTGAACACAGTGATAGTGTACGTGTTTATAGCATATACGTCTATGGCATACACTTATTACCTTAACCTGCGCTGCTGTGGCGACACGAATCACCCTGAGTGCAAACACGTTTTAATTAAATGGGTACGGTAAAGTGACTCTATTGTACCTGATGAGGAGTGGAGTCAAGACAAGAGTACCAGTCGTTGGGACTGCCTCGGTGGCGTAGTTGTTATGCGTACGCGGTACCTGTGTTACCACGGTTCTGAGATCCTGGGTTCGAATCTCGGGTTGAACTAAAAATAATTGTGACTAAATTTTTCAATCATTAAAATTACTCAGTCGCAGCTCGGAGTCGGGAAGTCGGCGGTGTGATACCGTCATGCCTCGGAAAGCGCTTAAAGCCGTTTGTTTTGCGCCTGATCTCTCTCCCGTTATGTCGGCTTGCTATCTTACCGGACTATGACAGTCAAGGAACAGAAAGTGCACCTGTCTATTGGCACACACTTGTGGACTATAAGATCTCCTGCGTTCCTGGCTGATGGCCAGGATTCAGATGACTGAGATTGGCCGCCATAGCCAATATCCAAGGATGGATTCATTAATCGAGAGATAGATGGATAGATAGATTATCCACACCATTATTAACCGAACACTTTTCTCACAGTTATGACAGTGACAGAGCCGCGACTGGATTAAAAATATGAACCACCCTGTGTCATGTATCATTAACGCATATCAATAACGAAATTTATTTTGCACAGAACCAATGGTTTTTTTTTCAATAATTTCTACTGATGTGACGCAAATGCAAAGTTCATACGTTAATCTTCACATAGTTCATAACTCATACTATGATGGTAGTGGGTAGATAGAATTTCATGCCTGTAATTTTGCATATAATTAATTTGCAAAAGAATCATATAATAAGTTAGGAGACGATTCATTTTATATTAATATACACAAAAAAAAACTAATTAATAACTTAATGAAGTTGTAGCCTATACCAGTATGTTAATAAGAATATAATTATTTAATTGTTAGATTTTTAATAATACACCAAATGACCGGTTTGTGTGTTTTGGTCATCGATCTCTCAGCAATTTGTTATTCTTAAATATTATTTCTTTTTATCTATACTATTATATAAAGCTGCAGAGTTTGTTTGTTTGAATGGGCTATCTCAGGAACTAGTTGTTCGAATTGAAAATATCTTTTACTGTTAGATATCCTATTTATCGAAGGGCGCTAAATAACATCACGCTATGACCAATAGGAGTGGAGCATCAATGAAAAATGTGGTAAAAACCGGGAAATATATTCCTTTTGATAGCTTACATTGCGTGCGCTGCGTAAACGGTTAAAGTTACACAACTAATATTCATGACGGTCCTTTTAAAAAGGTCTCTCATATTCTCATCAGCCTACAACTGTCCACTGCTGAACATCGGCCTGTCCTAGATAAAAGATTTAAAATATATTATTAAACAAAGCCCCTTCTCCATCTTTTTGCCTGTCTGAACGCGTTAAACTGAAAAACTACCCTACGGATTAAGATGAAATTTGGTTTGAAGGACATAAGCTACTTTCCACCCCGGGACAATGTAAAGCGGGAATATACTTCCGGAAAAGTCTTTCACGCGGGCGCAGACGCGAACAAAAGCTATATTAATATATTATTGGTGTGATATAGTGTTGCGAACTGTAGCCTATTGCACAATAGTTTGCGATTTAGTCCTTACGCTGAGAGATACGAGTGACGACGTTATGAACGAGTAAGTTTATTTCATAACAAGTGAGAGATAAGTACCTATTGTGTCGTAATTTACATTTGATCTCACAAATTAATATCACCATGTATAGAAATAGTTTATGTTTTTCCATTATTTTTAATATGTTTAAAACTTACGTTTATTTACAGCTTAATATAACAGAAATTCAGAAAGTAATTAGTGTTGAACTGGCTAAAGAATCAGATTTTATAAGTACTTGTAAGGTTTCTAAGTCGGCTTAACGCCTGACCGTAATCGTACCTATTACCGGTTTACTTCGACCAGTACTCCGCGCTCGATGCTGGAATTAACTCGTGGTTTCAGGTTTTTGTTCATACAATTTATTGGTCTAATTTATTGTATAATTTTAGTTGTTAATATGTAAAATGTAAATGTATTATAAAAAATATATCTGGTAATGTTTACGCAACATGCAAGAATACGAATACTTGGCAAAAAACTCAAATGGATTCATATATATATATATATATATATATATATATATATATATATATATATATATATATACATATATACATATATATATATGTGTGATTATAATATGTAGATTATTATGTGCGTACGTGTAATACAAGAATGTAGTTGATTCATCTGCATTCAGTTAACTTCTGAATTAGTTGAAAATCCGTACTCGAGTGTTTGAATGCGTTATGTATTCCTGATGTAGACTGCTGGAGTCGAAGTGCAGCGAGGAGTCTGCGGTGAGCATCGAGCGCGTGGGCGCGCAGCTCGCGCGGGCGTGCTGCGCGCGGCTGGCGGGCGCGGGCGCGGGCGCGGGCGCGGGCGCGGGGCGGGGGGCGCGCGCACCGCCGCTGCTGCAGCGCCTGCTCGCGCCCGGCCGCGACCATCTGCTCGCGCAACACCATCCCAGGTTCCACGGTAACACATTACTCGACACACATATCAATATCAACCTTTACCGTATTCTAGCCACTAGCCGTGTATATACTCTACTCATTGTTTAGTTTCACGCACCATTCTCTTTCTGTATGTACGCACCGCATTTATCCAAACTTATTCACTATAAAACTATTTACATTATGTCCTGCCTTATGTGAATACGGTATAGATTAGCTTATGATAAATAATAGGAACAACATATGATCTAATCAATGTTGGAAACAATTAAATAATAATTAATCTAATATCGGCAATTAATTGCACATTAATTGTCAAATATAGTGCGCTAGATTTGTTAAGTAATAAATAAATGATCATGTTTAGAGTGAAATATTGTGATAATTATCCTGTAGAGCTGCAGCGTTGCGTGCTGGAGCTGATCCAGGCGCTGGCGGCGCAGAGCGTGAGCGCGTGGGAGCTGGCGGCGCTGCTGCGGCTGGTGCTGGCGCCGCGGCCGCCGCTGGCGCTGCTGCTGCCCACGCTGCGCCGCCTCGCGCACCACCAGCCAGCGCACACGCCAGACTACATACTCACCTTCCCCGTCGACACCGACAACAAGGGTAAAGTGACGCCTTCTATCTCTACCACACACATTTATCGTGAGAAACGTATTACTATTTAAATATGTTTATAATATTTCAGAAGCTATGCAAGAAATGTACGAAGAAATAAACCAACTGGGATTAAATAATATATCACAGACGAGCTTGGATGAATCTGCCAAAATATTCCAAGATTCACATTTGAAGGCTGGTATGTTTTATTGCTCTTTTGAAATTTTGTTAGCGCATCGTGTTTACTTACCAGCTATAAGAGTATATAATAGCAATATATTTGAATAAAAATGCAAACTGAACGTTATGTTGTATTGCGTAAAGTCGAGAGTGAGCGGTGAGTAATGAGGTTGTCATGTGCAGCGGCGGTGCGGGCGCGCGCGTCGAGCGCGGGCTGGGCGCCGTGGGCGGCGGGCTTCTCGCTCGCGCTGTGGCTGCACGCGCCGCACCACACCGGTCAGTACTCACACACACACACCAGCATACACGCTTGTAAAAACTCCAATGCATATTGTAATATTTTTAAATATCAGGTACAGTCAAAAACAAAATTACCTGAACATATACAAAAACACAAAATTGTATAGACGATATAATGTTTTGAATTTATTCAACTATTTATGTGGATGTACCATACAATTTTGATTCTGAAATATTTGAAAACAAATATTTTAAAAATCCAAATTCAAGTTTTGCATATTTTAATAAATGTGTTAAATCCATTTAGATGACACAGCGGAAACAAATGACGAATCATCAGACAACGAGTCGACGAAGCGGTCGCCGACGCGAGAGCCGCGCGGCCGACACACCGAACTGTCGCATGTGGTGTCCATCGGACACGACTCGCTCATGTTCGAATTATGGCTACAAACTAGCACCGGTACATGCGCTTAACTGTCTACGTTAATGTGCTTTTATAACATTTTAGCCATTTTATAAAAAAAAACATAAACATGTAAGATGCCCTGCTGCACGATTGACTAACAACTTGATAAAAGCTATTGGAAGTTAATGTATGCCCACTTCTCAAAGCTGGGATGGTTGCCGCTCGCTTGAGTTCTCTTGTGAATACTGGGCGGCGATAAGCTGAATGTTTAGAAAAAAATAATAATAATAATAATACGAGTTTACCCTTGGACTCGCAGGCGTATTTACCCTGCGGCTGAGTCGGCCGGAGAGCAGCGGCTCGCGCGTCATGAGCAGCGCGCGCATGGCGTGGGGCGGCGCCGCGCACGCGCAGTGGAACCATGTCGCGCTCAACGTGCGCGAGCGCGTGCTCAAGCGACACATGTTCATTGAGGTATACACACACATAAAGTATATAATGCCTATATGTATTGTTACTCCAGATGACCATGATCTGCTTCATTAGCCCACTATTACAATTGTTAAAGGAGATCATAAATCCTAAACAAACAGTTGATGGAATTAAACATGCGTGGTGCAGACTTATAACCTCATGTGGGATTTATAAACAGCTGCATGAAAAAATTGCCTTCGACGTGAAATCATCACGGACATCAATAATATTGAGACGGAATCTTGATCTCAAATAATATTAAAGTTTCTTGTTTGATTGCAGGTCACATTATTCATTAACGGATATGAGACCGAATCCGTTGCGCTTCCATTACAAGGTGAAAACTCTCAGAATTTTTTAGTCTTATTGTTTTTTACTAAAAGACATAATTAAACAAATTACCAGGTTAATGTAATTTATTTCAAGAATTTTTAGGTTGCGGTCACCGGCATTAAAAATAGAAATCCCACCCTATTGAGTGTATATACCTGGCATGTGCGCACGCAGGCATCCTGGTGCGGAAGGTGCTGCCGACGAACGTGTTGATCGGCCACGCGTGCCGCGGCGGCGCCGGCGCCGGCGGCGGCGTGTACCACCTGGCGCACGTGGTGGTGTACCGCGCCGCCATGCTCACGCCGCACACCGCGCTGCACCTCGCCGCGCACGGGCCCGACCACTCCTGCCAGGTACCGCCACTCGCACATCTCATAGCACACGTGCTGAATTACAACATTATTTATACAATTATATTGTTGCAGATCAAGTGTGAATCTCCCAACTATCCCCTTATATTGACACCAAATATTCTGGATTCAAATATCGACTGGGATCACGTGAGCGTTTCAAATATTTCATTACTAAAGAAAAATATTTTTAAAAATTGTTACAACTATTGCATGCTTCTTCTGTTATATGATTATTTTATGTCATAATGTTTACTGACTATGCAGGCATCATATTGCTTGACGGCTTTTTCTTTGAAACCATAATGTCTAGTACTAATTTGCAGGTGTATGACATATCCATGGCGACGTTGCGTGAGCTGCACGATAACGTGGTGTTGACGTTCTCCGCGAGCTCGCCCTACATCATGAACCTGTACCACCAGACCGTGGCGATGCCTACAGGTAGACACGAGGTCCAAGTGTGTAGTGGGTGTAGTGGAGTGTAGCAGAGTGAGTGGCAGCGGTTTGTGTGTGCAGTGTTCTCGGGGCGCGTGTCGGTGGCGGGCGTGGCGGGCGTGGCGGGCGTGGCGGGCGCGGCGGGCGGCGCGGCAGGCGCGCGCGCCTCCATCCCCGAGACGCTGTGCGCGCGCTGGGCGGCCGCGGCGCTGCGCTCGCGCCACCAGGGGCTCGCGCCCGCGCTGCTGCACCTCGGCGGCCCGCACGTGCTGCTCTACTTGTACGCACGGGTAACTGCAGTATGCGCTACTTATGTGGATCAGTGTGGGGTGCAACCAAAATAACATTATATTATCCCCATCATCAGCTTGAATAACAAACTCATCTAGCTTTACAAATCGATGCAATAATAATCCGAACAAGTATCGATCTTAAGTTATATAAAATTTCAACGGCACAATATGTATACACAAAACGATTTCTCCATAAAAAAATATTACAGGTGGTAGAACTGGACGCCACCCCAGCTGAGCAGGCGATGGCGCTAGGAATCCTACTGCGGGCGTGCCGCGTCGACAACCGGCTATACGCAATGTTCTACGGCAGCGACTCGCTCGAAATGCTACTTACTGTATTCGCCTCGCCTAAGCATGCTCACGTAACGCATCATCTGCTGGAGGTACAATTATAACCGCCATTTGTAAAACACATGACCATATTAAAAACATAGGTATTTAAAAACGATAAAATTTAGTATAAAAAGTTTTATTTGCTTTTATTGTATAGATAAGATGTGTGAATATTATTCGTGCAGGTGGTACTAAACGAAGCGTGCAGCAGCCCGGTGCTGTCGGTGAGCGGCGACAGCGTGCACCTGCTGGCGCGGACCGACGCCGTGCTGCTCGAGCCCGCGCTCTTCGTGCTCATGCTCAAGGCTTGGCGACATCTCGATACCACGCAGGCTAGTCTTACTCGCTATGTTAATGGTTATTGTTAAAATATTTTTTTTCTAGAAGTTAGTATTAAGTATTTTAAAAGGAGTATTCGTTGGACTTAATAAATTAGAACCTGATTGTTTACGTGTAGGTGACTTGGGACATTGATTACGGCGGCGGCGGGGGCGGTGACGGTAACGGTAGCGGCATGTTACCGCAGCGCGGGTCGGTGCTGGCGCTGTGGCTGTGGAGCGCGCGGGCACTGCTGCGCGACTCGCATCCGCGCCGCGCCTTCAACCACTACCAGATGAACCGCGCCGCGCTGCTGCACCATCTGCTGCTCGCATGCAAGCGCACCCACACCAGAGAGAGAGAGTGACACATACGATAACCAAACAAATATATAACATTTATATCCCCTTTTCAGGAGCGTTTTCTGAATTCAGACTGCGGCCCACTGGACCCGATAGCGAGCAACAATCTGGTGGAGGTGGTGCGCGGCCTCATCGGCACCCCGCCCGCGCTCGAGCGCGTCGCGCAGCTCTGCGACTTCTTACTACTCATGCATCAGGTTTGTGTTCATCACCTTCATTGAGTTCCGCTGCAGTATAATAGAAACGCACACGCACGTAATGTACTGTGTTCAGGCAAGCGATACGTTCGTGACGCACTCGCGAGCGAACTTCTACTTCCTGCTGACGTCGGAGACGCAGGAGATGAGCGAGTTCGGGTCGAGCGCCAGGCGGCGCGCGTCCCGCCGCAGCCGGCGCCGCGCGGAGGAGCGCCCGAGCGCGTCCAGCACCTCGGCCGAGGACGCCGACGCGCGCGACAGCGACCGGATGGACAGCAGCGTCGAGTCCACCAAGCAGCTCAAGGGCATCATTAACATGCACATCAAGGAGGGCAGGTGAGCTGCTTCTGGGTGTCTGTGCTTCTTCTGACAAACTATTGTAACCGTTTTTTACTCTGTAAATAAATATTGTAATTCATCCTAGTATTCATTTCTTCTGTGATTTTTTAAGATCTTCAACTGATTCGATTCGAAATCCAACTGATTTCAAATATTTGTGTCTGTTGTAGGAAACACAATTTATCGTCAACGTCTGAAAATTCGGACACTACTACCGGTAAGTTCCGTTGTCTATCTCTCTGCTTACAGCTTAGTATAAGATAATGTGATCAGTGATGTTATGAAAAACTGAAAAATGTATATTAGAATATTAATCGAGCTTTTACGTTCCATCTACTTAAACATGCTGTGTTGTGCTACCGTCATTCTGCATGCCGATCAAAATCCGTTCGTCTTGTAA
>NW_023594136.1:0-16262 GCF_014839805.1 Manduca sexta
ATAGCATGATTCAGTATTCACGCGTGATGGCTTATTATTAGCGTATTTCATGTATAACTTTGGTGTTTCTATACCGATGTCTATGATTCTTTTTTATAGAATATTTAATAATGTTAACTTTTTTAATTAGGGATGACTGAGAGTGTTATAAACGTAAGAGTAGACAAATATAATGAGAAAGCTTCGAACTGCTAAGCTATCGGGAGTTACACGTGTTATTGTGAGTCGACCATAAAAGATAGACATATGCTGTCGTGGGATATTTTTTACATAATTTTAAGCAGAACATTTCCGTCATACATGATTTCTGTGTAGCTTTAACCATTAAGGTTGCACACGCGACGGAAGCTTAAAATGGAGTAATTTCTCCCGTTTTCCCAACATTTCCCTTCACTGCTCTGCTCCTATTAATTGTAGCGTGATGAAAAGTATACTATAACCAGCACAGGAGTATGACAAATAATTGTACCAAGTTTCGTTAAAATCCGTCGAGTAGTTTTTGTTTCTATAACGGTTATACAGACAGACAGACAGATAGACAGACAGACAGACAGACAGACAGACAAAAATTTTACTAATTGCATTTTTGGCATCAGTATCGATCCCTAATCACCCCCTAATAGTTATTTTGGAAATATATTTCATGTACAGAATTGACCTCTCTACAGATTTATTATAAGTATATACATAGATATAGATATATAGATGAGTGTAGGCCACTTTATTTCCTCCTACTTTATTTCTTTATGTATGTATGTTTCTAAAATACTTAATAATTTTCCATTTGTTTGTCTTATGGAAGGCACTAAAGTTAAATAAACGAATGATTAATTAAATCAGTGAGCGTTCTCTGCAATCTACCGCGCCTAGAGGCTGCCGCCCATAGGTCGTGGCCTATACGGCCTATTTACAAATCCAGAGCTGGATAAATGGATACCGCAGTGGCATAGCTATGGTAAAATAGTAAATAGGTAATGATAATGATGAGTAATATTAAAGTATAATACCGTGAATACTGGATCCGGTCTGCTTTCCTGCAACCTTTTGATTTCTTTAAGTTCTTTCATGAGTCTGCGCGTGCGCACGGCTGCAGCACGCTCGCGCACCTCATGAGCGCCTGGAGTTTTCTTCTTTACCAGTGTTGAAGATGCCGGACTAGCAGGAAGACTAGCTGCTGCTTCCGCTGGACTAACTCCATCTCTGTAATCAACAAATGAAATTTCTCGTAACATTCACTTACGTAATTGTTATGAAATTCATTCCCATTAAGAGAAACCACGTACATTTAATTATGTTGTTTTATACGTAGGTTTATTAATAGTTTTTCCGTGTTGGCCCTATTACTATAGCGATAAGTTATAATCATCATTTATAGAGAAACAAAGACTTAATAATATTTATTTCACATTGCCGTTTATTTATCACATCTATATTTTACTGTTTTGTTCATTCCTTTTTTCTACATAATGTGTCTATTTATATAATATTAAATATAATAATTATTTATTAAAAATGATGTAATATGATTTTATGCCTCTTCTATATTTAATTTTTTCATGTTCGTTATAATTAATTTATGTTAACTCATTTTCAACACGTGAATGTTTACGTACTTATTTAATTTTAATTGAGAAGGTATAGGAACATTTCTACACCTAAAAATATAAGCACATATATATATAAATGTATAGACGAGCACATATAAATATCTACTTTTTAGTTTTATTATAAACGTAACACTGTTAGGAATATTCGAGTAAGTAATATTATACTTTATAATATTTCATTAACACTAAAAAAACTTACTTAATATTTAAAAATACCTATCCAGAGCTCTCCATAAGTACTAATCATCAGTGAATGAAATTAGAGTTCAAAATTAAATCCAAAAGCTTTGCTTGTATCTGTCACTTGGTAGGTAGGTATAAGTATGTATGTATAACTATTGTTTTATTTACAAAGCTTTTGTTAGTTAACAGTAGCGTCAGTACATTATTATTAAAACAAATAATTTATTTGTTATACAAGCATCCTTAATCACGCACAAGCTTAACACGTCGTGAATACTTGAATAGCGATTAAGGGCCTTTTGTACTTCGTAACGCGTTCATCTTATTACGTTGAAAAGATCGAGAATAATGCAAATTTAATTCATTGAATAGAGATAATATATGAAGCGCGTCGTTGCGGCAGGTACGGTTGGAACGATTTCGGACGTGTTTGGAATGCAGTCGGTCTGCAATTCACGGCGAATAGTTGTGTCATATTTCAATGCGCATAATGCCTCTTTTGCGGCGTCAGTTGATCAGGCCTATCTACTTCTGTATAGATCAACTGGTGACCTATTCATGGCTTGAATTGAACTAACTGAAATTTTCGTATGCCTTATTCGCCTTCTTTTTGCCTTCTCAAAAAATAAGCTTAATGCATGGTAGTTGTTTTCGCGGTCAAGTATATTACAAAATTCTCTTGCTTTATGTATATAGAATACAGTTTTGAATTAAGTAGAAATGCGAAAAACTACAAAATAGTTTGGAATCTTTGAATATGTTATACTGTTTGGCTATATCAGATATTTTTTAGGTAGATTCTTATTACTCTTTAGCAATATATGTATACCTATATGGCTGTTGTGATCCACATTAAAACCACGAGAATGAAAGCGTGCCTCATTAGGGTCATTAATACACGTGTGAAACGACGTTGTAAATAATTGCAACCTTGGATTGGATGGTATCCAACAAGTCAGGACGGGTTTAACGTGCCGCTGATCGGTCGTTGACTTCCAGGAGATTTATGTAAAGTTGGTTTCTACCTACTTACACACACACTGTTACGTAAATCATGTATGCCGATAACCGAACTCGTCGGTCTTATGTGCTAAATATAGTTTAGCATTCAGCGCGTATATTCTTCTAATTGACATAATTATTTCCGTTTAATTAATGTAAACATTCGGTAGAGTCACTAGCGTTATAGTCATTTACACTTCTTTCCGTGGTAGAAAATATTCGCTATTATATTACTAGTGCCGGCAATAATTAATTTTGTTTCTATGAATTTTCTAAATGTTTATAACTTTAATACAAATTAATTAAGGGGCTAGGACTGGTATGGTTTCTATTTAAAAAATTATATCTACCCAATATAATGTATGGATTAAATTTACAGCCGATACAATACATTTACGTAAAATAATAAAAAATCTTAATTAAAAAATTATGACGTCAACGTATTTCGTACGTAAATATTAAAAAATACATGCGTCACTTGAGTTATTATTTATTCAGAATCAAGTTATTCGTGTTACGAGTCACGACATCTGTATTTAACAGTTCAGTGAGATATGACTGTCCATGAGTTGTGAAAGTTTGCGTGTTTAATTTCATCGGTGTTAGGACGTATATGGACAAATATTTGCACGACCTGATTTATCAATGTTTATGGCAATTCTACTCAGAATCTTGTTTATGTAATTCTTTGTGTGTAATTGTATTTGTATTTTTGCATAGTTGTCATTATAATTTATTCTGGTATAAACTATTGGGATAAAAGTATGTTTTCATCCAGGGCATGGTCTACTCGTGTGCCAAATTTCATCCAAATCCGTTCAGCATTACCTGCGTTTCCTTCTAAAACATTCAAACATCTGAACGTCACGACATGCAAACATTTCCACAAACTTTTTCATTTATAATCATTATCATCATTGGCCAGTTACATCTATTTAAATGATTTATACAGCGTCAACTATTGGAGGTTGTTTTGAGATATTTCATCCAAAATGAGAATCGCAAATCCGGCCACATTCATATTAGTGAGAATAAGAGGTAAGATAACATATGTACATAAAAAGTCTTTAATCTGATTACATACGTCCAAAATACTATCGTTATAAGTATAGATCTAGGATACGCTACGGTATTATGTGGGAACTAAGTATTTTAAAATTTTCTGCAAATATTTAATCACGTTGTTCAAATAAGTATTGCTTGACTTACGCGTAAGCTTGGGGTAGGCAACACAAGTAAGGGTTCCGCGGAATAAGAGCGAAATACAATTCGATTGGGGAAAGACGACCACGACGGGTATTTGCTACAACCTGACTTTCATGGGCCGATACAAAATCTTACAGTGAGTAATTATAAAAAAGGTAGATATTGCAAATAAATATAATTAATACGATGGAACGCGGGGCGCGAGCCCTGACATCTTGATTCATTTTTACTTATCTTGTAATTAACTCAGTCTCTAAAAGTACAATAAATAACTATTATTATCCCTTATTTGTTAAGTAAATCCATAAGTGTGTTCTTTTGATACCAACAACAATTATATAAAAACAAACTTCTTTTGTTTCTTCCTATTGTTCTTTATACTTAACGATTGCAAACTGGTAAAGTCTTTTACGGGCAATAATACGTCAGTGAAGCAGAACCAGTGTAGAGCAAAGAGCAAGTCTCTGACCGGTACATGTGTGTATTTATGTTGCGCTTACAATAGAGCCTATGGGCTTCTGTAAATAAACAATGTCTTTGTGTCTTTCATGCAGTTTGCTAAATGACGTAGGGTCAGATTTGCACTTCCTCGAAACGTAACGTTATATTCTATTGTTGCATTGTAAAACGAACTATATTTACGTCGCCGGAATGATGTAAGCTAATCAATTCGTTTTTAAAATAATTTACATACTTACACACTTTTTGTGTTGAAAAATACGTCATTTTCTAAGTATTTTCATTATTTTGTGTATTCTTTATTATGATATAAATATTAAATGTAAGTACATAATAAACAAAAGTAAACAGTTCCGACAAACTTGTCGCGAAGAGACCTTTAAAAATTCACCGTACAAGTGCATGTTGCCAAGTTTATGTGGCATTGGTTGTTATATTTGTTTTAACATTCGGGCGCCACGCAACTGTATGAGGAGGTATGGCTACCTACCCGTTCGTAATGACCTTAACAAAATAAAAACGATAATACGTGCGTGCTATAAAATCAGTTCTTACCTTGATATTAATTCGAATCATTCATGGATTCATAAAGTAGGTACTTACATTTGTGTTTTAGTGGTAAGCGTGCGTATTAACAGTACACTATAATTCAATTGCGTTTCCGCTTCAGTTATTCTTTTGTTTTCTATTTAACTTATTGTTAAGTAATTTTATTGTAATAAAATACTTAGTAGCAGTAATGCGGTCATGTATGTGGCTATCGATTTCTAAGAACTGCATCGTATCAGTGACGTTTACTACAATGACAAATCGTGTCCACAAAAAGAAACTTATTATGTCATTATTGTGACAATACGCAGTTCAGCATTCAGTGAGCGCTTACTGTAGCGACGGCATTGACGTTGATATCCCATCCTCTCCCAGTGACCGTCCTGAGCCGAGGTTCGTAACCCGTGAATGGGTTGCCCTCAGCATGGTCGCTTAATTTACAAAGGTTGCGAGCAGCCAAAGTGCCACTCACCCAAAGGTCCCGTGTGTTTGTATAAGCCGGCCCTTGCCAGGCTAACAAACGTAATTTCAAGTTAAAGAAAAGCAGCGACGTGGATATATTATCGTCGCTGGCTTACTATATTTTCATCATCGACTGCGATTCAGGACTGACGCATCCGTTATTACTGTCACAAGTTTCGATGATATTACCATTCACGAAAGAAAAATTGGTTTTGATAGAAGATGCAGGATTACAAACAAGAATCCTATGGTCCACCCAGTCACGTCGATGCGACATTTTGAAGAGCTAAGTAATTATTTGCTCTCACGATGCTTAATGAAATGCACGAAAATTAACTTGGAACTGTAGCATACATTGATACCGGGGCACGGCTTGCCAGTATACCCAAATAAAATTATTGCAGATAGGTAATGAGATTAAAAAAATGCGTACTTACTTTTATCTACTGTCTGGCCAAACGCCTTTTAAAATGCCCTTCCGTTGGTCTATGACGTTAAGATATTGGACGGGTATTGACTATACATAAAGTAAGGGGTGATGCAACGAAAAAGAGATGAGAAATATTAAACAAAGTTAGAAAGAGTATTTCTACGTGTAACTTTGTTTCATGACGCATGCGCATTACATACGGTGAATTATTCAAATTAACAGTTCAATATCAATAAACGTTTTTATGTTCCTACCTGGACGACTAAGCATGCTCACAATAAAATGAGACAGAAAATGCGAAGTTATTCCCCGTTGCTATCTACTAGAATATCGCAATTTTACAGAAGCCAGCAAACGAGTCCGTGGTCATACTAGCAATTCTAGAAGAAAAGTGGATGCACAACCATTCTAAAAAGAAAAATATTATATAAGAGGTGAAGGAAGGGGTTATTTTAGCACCCGAAAATTTAAATTTTTATGGATAGTATTATACGTGGCTTCATAGCACTTTTAGGAATTGTTATTTCACGTTGGTGTTCTGAAACAGAGGTTTTACGCTGGTCGTTGCAGACATTTATATCTGTACATAGCTCTACGACATTATAACGATGATTTTCTTTTTGTCTTGTCTATGCTATTGTATTATCTCTGATTTTCATAGGACTTGTGTCGGTTGAAAGCATATAGGTAAGTTTACTAGGTGAGTAATATCTAAGTACCCTACAATCTGATTTAGATCCTTCAATAAGTTTGATAAGATTAGATGTTGGACAGAGGCAGATTTAGTATTGTATATTAATAACGGTACGATCATAATTGATTTCTTAAGATCGAGTAAGTACCTATATCTATGGTCGATGCGAACTCTACCAGATTTGCCAGTAACATTTCTAAATTAAAAAAACTTTTATTGATTTCTTAATATCAATGTAATCTTATCTTACTTTTTATTTTATGTTACTAATATTATAAACGCGAATGTATGTGAAAATGTTTTGATACTTGTTACAAATAAACTCAGAAACAACTGAACATATTTCGATGAAATTTGTCCCACGGTTAGATCATGTCCTGTGTTAACATATATTTTTAATTCCGGTAATTTGCTCCCATGGATAATAATGGAAATTTTTAATCTGATTTTTTAAATAGAGGGCACTAGCGTCGTACAGTGTTTTAGGATTTTTTGTAGTGGAAAAGATGCGGGCGAAGCTGCGCACAAACCTTAGTGTTATTATAACGCCAGTCTAATAAAATTATTCGAAGTTGATTACATAACAAATAAATTATTTTAAATAAGTCTGAATGCGTTTAAATAACATTAACCTACATTAAATTGTGTTGATAAAGGGGACTGCCTGCTTATCAATCAATTTATTGTTTTACTGGGCCATAAGGTACACACATAACCCATTTATGTAACTAAAGTAATAACATGTACAAAAGAAGAGACAATCCTAAAGTAGTCATATTTAAAAAATCTAAACTGCAAGATTGATTATTTTAGTTTTATGCATTATAAAAACCTATAATTTGATTTTAAAAGGCGTTTATCTAAAGCATCCATTGTGTTGCAATATGTAACTGTCAATTTTAATCAAACCCAATATTAATATTATGTAACAAGCATAAGTACCAACACGAGTATTTATATAGAAATAATATGAGTAAACATACGTAGGTACCTATATCAAATAATTTACGTTGAATCACTTTTTCTTTAAGTGGGGAAATTAATACTACAGTAGCTACACAAAATCTAATCCTGAACAGTTAAACATGTTATGGAATAAACATTTCAAAGATAAGAAGAAATAATTTTATCTGCGGATCGACACGAGACCTTATCTACTTTTCTTTTGAACTCACTAGAATCTAGATCAATAAGATCATAAATATATTTATTATGGTTACAAATACAGATTACTCAGGGAACGCAATATTTTTCAGTAAGATTATATTATAGTAAAAAAAGTGTTTTACTGCTCAGCATGAGTCCGGAATTTGAAATTTGTACCCGATATGGCGATAGGCTCGCCCCCTACCACCTTGCCAAATGTGGGTGCCCTGGTTGCGCGTCTGTCCACCCCTTCGGGGATAAATGCGTGAGATGTGTGTGTGTTATAGTATATATATAACCGGTATATATATAATATCATAAAATAAAATAAAATAATATATGGTCACTAGTCGAATAAAGTTGCATTTATGATTATATTCTGTGAGTGTTACTAGAAAACTGAAAACTTGTCTTAAACAACTCCCGATAATATTGGTAATAGCTGCATAAATTAACGGAATAGAGCTGCTGATGAATTCACCGCTCGCGACGTTTTGTAATGAATAATTTTAACAGATAACTAAATATTTTAATAAAAAAAAAATTTTCTAAATCATTTGCGGTTTGTTGTATATTATTAGCTATGGATGTAATGATTATTGTATCTTTATAGTCACTAATCTTAGTTTCCTTTGACTCTTGTTCGAGAAAACTTAATTTATTTAATTCAGATATTCTCCTGTCGAGAAATCGTGGTAAAATAGGGGCGGTTAAGATAAAACCATAAAAATAAAAATAAACATTGTTGTGAATGCGTCCTGGTAAGTACATAAATTACATAATATCGATGAGTAATTGACAAATTGACGTTAAGATTATTTTAGAGCCAGTGGTACTGTTAAATAGTCCATTCATATTTAATTTTTTATATTTTTTTAACTGTCACCAATTACAACGCCTTCATTAAGAATAATTTCAAAGACTACAATCGTTGAAATTATTCTTAATGAAGGCGTTGTATTTATAGATATTTATTTATTGATTTATAATTAATAGCAATCAAAGCATGTTTAATTATAAATCATATAGATAATGCGTTATATACCTAAACGAAGATTTAGTAGACTTTAAGAATATTTAATACATCAAAAACACGACGCATTTTTTCCACGAAAATGTAACATTCATGGAAAAATATTATCCTTTTGTTGTGCCTCTTCTAAGGATTACTTTATTATGTCTAGAAATTAATATAAAAATAACCTTTATTGGTAATGGTTTGAAAAATAATATTCTGAAAAATATTTTCAAAATATTTGATGTTTTTCGCGAGTTCTACGAATACTAAAAGAACAGGAAAATAAAATCCCGGTAGCTTATATATTTTAATACAAGATGTATAGAAGGCAGTATCATTAATAATCAAGTAACAATTATAGATATAGAATATGTTTTATTAAAAGGAAGAATTACCATTTAATATATCGTTTCAGGCACGGATCCTGTATCCATTTTAATAAATATTTCAGCTTTACGTAGTAATATGCTAATAAACGTGGAATGTACTTTCATAAGCAATCGTATATTATCAAACATTTGCTTCAGAATTATGTTGATGACATGAAACTCATTCGCCGATATTGAATTATGTGAACAGTTCGTATGCACCGGCGTTGTTTATGAATGCTTTATCAAACAAGAGTTTTACGTTTTATAGGTAAAATGTTTATTAATAGATGCGTAAGTAAACGTGTTGAAAGCATTAAATTGCATAGAGACCTGTGTCGACGTAGCAGGCCGCGCCTCGGGGAGCCGCTGGGACCGGCGCCGTCGTTGTCTAGTTTCTCTGGAGATCGGAATAGCTTCCGGAACGCGGCTGCCACTTTTTCCTTTGATCGCGACGTCATTTTTCACAAATGAGTACTTTCTATAGTTGCACTTTTCACAGCTCACAATTATCAATCAGAAGTCAACTTTCACAGAATGTTTATGTCACGTTTGTTTGTTTACACTGCGGCGCGTTTGCACGTCATGCCGAAGTTCTATTATTGTTGAAATTCGAACGTCATGTGCGTGTGCGTGTGCGTGCAACGTTCACTGATAGCGGTGTCGTTGAAGAGGTTGCATCACTAGAGCGTCTCGCACGGCGCGCCAATGCGCGGCTGCTGCAGCACACGTGCGACTACGGAGTGAGAGCGGCGATGAAATCGAAACTTGGCACAGTGGAGGAGGTCGGTTATCGCACCTCGCCGGACGCGTAGTGGAGCGGCCACAAGTGTGTCACAGTGCGTCGGCGCATGACACGCAGCCCCGGCCGCACTGAGCGCGCTACGCAGCGTCCACACGGAACCGATGCCGGCAGTGTAGCGACTAGCGAATGACGCGCCTGCTGTGTGAACGCACTTGGACTTTGTGTAAGCAGGAACCGTGCTGAGAGTTCGCTATTCTTTATCTTCTCAGATCGCTGGAACAATAACAACAATGTCATTGATATTTATATTTCATATTTTTCCCAAGACACAAAAGAGATAAATATGTTAATATGATCTCGGCTGAAGGAGGATGGTCTTATATGTATATGAAAATACTAATATCAAAATCTGCATAAATATCGGTATGTATGTAATAGTCGAAATCCATCCGTCACAAACAGCGACCATATTATATCCACTCGCTGATCACAAAGGACGGAATTACATAGCTATATGAATAAGCCACTTGTTTACCCGATGAATCATGGTAACTACACAGTAAACACTACCCAAATGCTATTAATACACATAAGGTCATTAAGCTCCTATCGGCTAATGCCAGAATTTGGGGACTTTATGTAATGAGATGTGTTTTAATGGATCATAAAAAAGTCGATACACTAAATTGATTATTTTTTTAGCTATTTAATATTTTATATTATATTTGGGTATATTAAAGAATTTGGAGGAAATTTAGCTCACATTCGAGCCAAATCTTGGATAAATATAATATAACATTAAATCCTAAAATATTTGCATTGGAACTTTTATTCAGGGTAGAAAGTTTCACTCGGACGGAGCCGGGAACAAAAGTAGTATAAGGTTCGCTTTGTAGTTAAAATAGAATATTCAACACGACTTACAAAGAACGCAACATGTAATATAATATTATCTTCTTCTTGTAATGAGTCATGCAAAAATATCTATATTCTTTGTTAACTTAGTTTTCCTTAGGGATAATATTGTGGACTATGGTACAAATAAAAATCGATTTTACGGAAATATTTTTCTGTTGTAACATTTGTATCTTAGTTTGTTTTGTTGAACAGATATGGAAGTTTGCCTATATTAAGTACTTATTTAATTACTCTGTTTTAAGTTCGAACTTATGACGATACGAAGCCTTTGTTAATTCATTCACCTAAGACCATTTGAAATTTATCGGTTAAGACTCCATTAACTAATTATTCGGTTTACGAATGTGTATGAGAAGTCGGCATATTGGTGTACTCGGCTATAGCGTTTTCCAATACTATTGCCTAATGTAGGTATAATCAAGGGCGGATCCAGCTTTGCCCCAGGAAAAGGGGAGAAGTCACATAGTCTTGGTCAAGTCACAAGAAGGTATAATTTAATTTAATTTTGATAATAATAGATACATGTAAAAAGTATAAAAACAAATTATTATATTAAATTAATTAATTTTGAAAGTAATTAAATAGATCTATATTTAGACAAAAATATATAAAAACATTATATTTAACAATTTTAATGATAGGTCCACCTAGGTTCTGGGCCCAGCCATTACCACCATGTCCCACTTTGGATCCGCCCTTGGGGTATAATATTATTAATACACAACATGTCTTGAAATGTAATTGTTAGAAACAACATGAACCCCACATCCTTTCTGGAGAACAACATTCGATTCAACGACACTAATAATTCTTCTCTCTGCAAGAAAACGAGCGACGTAAATAAAGGGTCCTTCGAAAGAACCGCTTTGTGCCAGATCGAAGTCCTACAATATGTCCAAGTTAACTGCTAAGATCTCTCTTTTGCTCTACGATGTTTCGGTGATCAATGACTTAGATTACATTATCTACAGATTTCTCCGGACCGAAGCAATACTTGCAGTTACGATTCAGCAAATTAATTACTATTAATATACTTAAATAAGATTGAAATTTTATCTAATATATGATAGGTGGTATAAAAAATTATAAGAGCTTATTCGGACGGCATTGTTAGACCTGCATACATCGCGCCTCTAATGCAACTAAAATGCGTAGTAAAATCGATAATCGATCGTTGGGAACTATTTTCTTTACATAGAAATGTACACTCTGTGAAAACGCAACAAGAACGCGCCTTGTCGACGCATATAAAGTACACCATCTACAGAAGTCCTTAGTGTTCGTAATAAATTAAAATTAATTAGTTTAGAGTAAGCTATAATGATAACAATAATTATTATATTATGATGTACGGAGTTGTTACATATTACTTAATAAAATAAACGAGCGTTGTCCTTGAGCTTGCTCTTAGTTGTGAAAAACTACGTTCAATAGAAAAAAAGTTTGTTGGCAAGTTGCCTAATAAAATTAAGCAGCTTCTTTGCAATAAATACTTACTTCCGACGAATTGTGGATTTCACTTTTTCATAGAACTAGATAACTGTTTGCTATGTACCTACCTTGTTGTGATATTGGTTTGACATTTTTATTTATTTTATTTACCTTTTGGTTAAACATAGTAGTTATGATAAAAATCTAAACTCTAAGTACATGGTTGTATGTATCTAATCAAAATATATGAAAACATTGTAACTGACGGAGAATAAGTCTCAAAAAAATAGTATTGAAGCTCCCACCGTGTAGGTACCCTTGTGCTAATTACTTATTTGACCCATCTTATCGGTCATTATGTATGAATATAACAATTAAGTATGATCCGTTTTTCCTTCAAACTTCATATCTGGCTTAAGAAAGTAACTGAAATTTCCGTAAAAAATAAGCTTATAAAATTTTGTATATTAAGAAGAGAATTAAAAAATGAATCCTTAAGGTGGTAGCTCAAGGTCCATTTTCATACATTTTGTTTCGGCTTTAATCTGGGTAACTAAACAAGTATTGGCAAGTAAAGAATTTAAATTCACGTCTAGTTAGTGATTAGTTCTCGCAGTTGAAGAAAAACGTAAAATAATTAATAATCATGGATATTTCGGCCTTTAAAATTTAATATGACGAAATTTTAAAGGCCGAAATATTCATGATTATTAATTATTTACATTTTCTCAACTTTCATAACTTAAATAACTACCAATAGTTAATTACAAAAAGTAAATATGAAATAGAACATCCTTAAACAGGTCACTCTACTAACTTTATACATTGTATATTGAGTCCAAGATATCAATAATCTCGTCACCTATCACGGGAAGGAAATAAGGACCATATATATACTAATTGCGCCTCTTTCTCTCTTTTTTAAATAAATATGCCAGCTTATATAACCCTAACGGATAAGTATTTGCATTTATTTTGAGTATGTAAATAACAATCTGGAAATCTTTGGGGGAGGCCTATGTAGAGCAGTGGACATTATGTGGCTGATGATGATGATGATGATGATGAAATAACAATCGTGTTGGTGATTGAACCCGCGTCCTCTCGTTTTACAACCTGCGTATGACCGCTTGCACTGGTGAGAACATTTCTAGAAATATTAATATATAATATTCCATCTAAGAGTTAATAAATGTGATGTAAAACATGTTAATATGTACATACAAATCTGACGGTAATGCATGTTTGAAGTAGGTTCAAACTATGTTCATACTTACAACATACCTAATATGAACATCATTTGAAATTCTGACTATTGCGTTAATGTTACATTCGTAGAAATGATTACATCGTGCGTAGGACATTTAAAATCCCTTTACCCTTAATAAATCCAGTATTAGGGACGCACTATATTAGTAAGATGTAGAGTCCGATAATTCTAAAACAAGTCCACGTTAAGTGTAATTAGATTAAGGAGTGGAGGTATTGGCATATTTATGATCTTCTAAATATGAAAATGACTGAATTTTTTGAATGGTAAGTAAATCTGAACTTTCCAAAAAGGCTATTTCAATGTGCGTACAAACCTTATTAAAAAAATATAAATGTATAAGTAGTAGACGATATTCCGAATAGGTTATCTATAAACGTGGGCGCCTGTATTACGAGCCAAGAAAAGTCCATAAATACTTCCAAGGTACTGTTTAACCGTCGCCGAGTTCATGCTATAGGGCAAAGTATTAGATTGCTTATATTTATACTTTTCTTATGAAGGTAATTATGTGCTGATAATGCTTATATTTGTGGGCGTTTCTTTAAATGATATATCAAGATCAGAAGGAAATTTCCTTAGCGAAATTAATAACCTCTTTGTTTCTATCACACCTAGGGAAAATTTAAATATAATAAAATTACCTTGTACCCAATGGGATCTTATCAATAATGTGCCAAAATCAGAGTGATACCAAAACGAAAGAAATTTCTAAATAATCTTTCATAGCGTTTGTTTCTATTTTAATAGGAATATATCTAGTAAACTTCGGATTTTTAGTAACTAACGATCTAAGCCGTGCATTTTCTCTGGATAAGTGTTCAGATTTTTGTACGAAGTAGAAGTTTGAAGATGTAAGTAAATGTATGATTTTGATACTTTACAGTTCAAGTTGTCGAGAATTGGTCACCACCTCCCCGAAAAACATATCGGTATTTTTATCATATTAAGCGACTTACCAAGTGACGATAACCTTGGTTAAGCCTACACCATGAAAATATAGATTTCCGATAGTATGACGTTCCCTTTTTATTTTATTGCCAGGCTAATACTTAAATACAAATTACCTTTTAGGGGAACCTTATGCAAAACTAATTATATCATTTCATATGCATCGTTGTCGCCTACGCATTTAGCTATTAAGCCCTAAATGCTTTCAGTGTAACGTATCTATGTAAATTATTGTATAAATTCGTCCGGAGTGTCGCTATAAATAGACTTCATTACCATGTTATGATTGAGAGTGAAAGTAGTTATCTGGGGTCCGTAGTACAGTCAAGCGACTTATGTTGATGACGTAGGCGTAGAAAGAGCTGATTGGCTAATAGGCTATAATATATTATTACATTCATATACTTACACTATACATTCTCTATACTTCAATCACTGTATGTAATGCTACAAGATGGTAAAGGTCGAGAGGTGAAAATACAAGTTATGGCTGTTTAGTGTTTTCTAAATATGCGACTTTGAAATTATCGAATTTACATTTACAGAATATTTAGATATTTCGAAGCTACTCTCGATAGGTCCCTAACATATTTTACTTTAAAATTATAATTTTATCATTTTATGAAATTATATTTACATACATAGTATTCGTCATACGGACATCTTGCTTCTTTGTAATTTATGGATAAAATTATATTAGCTCTTAAAGGAAATCGTACAAGTCTTTCTCGTTATAGCTTTATAGGGTGTAAATGCAATAAACTTGCTAAATATAAGTACTGAACGCAACCACATACATTATAATATTAATAAGAGGTTATGAATCAAGATAGTAAGTTTCACGTAATCCTTGTGAGATGATTGCGTGTGCGCCTATCACATATCCTATTTTGAAATTAAAAACCCATACAAATATTTGTTGTCTGACCCAGGAATCGAATTCAGTACCTCTTGCTTCACAGATCAAGTACGCTATTAACAATAAGCCCTATCACGCCCTTAGCAAAGTAGGTATATAATAGACTTATAAATTATTCGATCCTGTTCTGATGAAATTGTATCAACCCCGAAATAGATTATAATATCATAAGTATAGGAACGATCATAGAAAAAACAATAATGTTATTTATAAGCTCTGCTGATCAATAACCTTACATGAACATAATATATTAAGTACAAAATGTGATGGAGATACTTATAAACATGAATTTTATATATAAGTACATATAATAGCGAAACTTGGGAATTTGAAATACCAATGAACGTAAGGCTCCGGAAATAACACGACCGAAAATACGTGGAAAATAAAATTCCCGGTCCAGATGAACCCGTAATTATGGCGCGAATGAATTGTGCGAACTTTCTGCTATGGTAGAGTGGCCGTGCAGTGGGATGGGGTGGAGGCTATGAGGCTGTTATCCCCACCGTATGACGTCACAACTCCACCGACGCGTACATATCCCCCGTATACAAACATATTTCCACTTTCCATAGATAACAACTTGTAATGATTATATCATTGGCGTAATTTAACTTTTTTTCTGGTACATGAAAATGAATGTGAATATTACAATTATGTATTTTTAACAATGGTGATTTCGTAACATGGGAATTCATATTGAAATATAAGTATTCTAGAATTAATACAAAGTCTCATAATGGTCAGTAATGTTCACTACCACTAGATGAGCGACTTTACGATTATTTATGTCTTTTTAATTAGTGACGATTACATATAATGCCTTATCCCTCTCAGTGTAGAGGCCCCGTGCCCAGCAGAGTATATACTACTGGGCTAATATTATATTATATCCATATAATAA